>NW_015553274.1:699419-740427 GCF_001515605.1 Sinocyclocheilus anshuiensis
TAATTAAAAAAATGAAAAGATACTTTAAATGTGAAATTAAAACCACCAGTAGGTGGCAGCAAGTTACTGTTAAGTGAGTCATTGTGATTGAACCGAATCATTTAAACGGTTGATTCATTCAGTTACGAAACAACGGCACTCTTCGTGTGATAATGATTAACAATATGAATTGATATAAATATATATTTAGATATATTTAGAACGCACTCTAAATGCGCACTCGCACTAAAGCCAGTGTTGGTCTAACCAGACTTCATCACGTCACGTATGCGTGCCTCTGTAGGTGTGTTTTGTTTTGTTTTTGCAATTTACTCGATAATGTCATGATGTCTCACGAGTTCAGTATTTGCGCTAAACCTGCGCAGAGTTGGTTTGCATGAACTTCCCCAAGAAATGAATGAGTGAACATAACTTACGAAAAGTAACCCGCAAAATTGGCTATATATATATATATATACACATATACATATGTGTGTGTGTGTGTATATACTATGTAAAGATCTCATCTCTGGGCTGCTGTTCCCCTCCTGATCTGCAGGGGGTGCTATCCTCAAGCTTCTAGGTCACCACACTTAAAACACCAGAGACCCAGGTTCGAGTCCCACCTAAGGCGACCTCATTACGGCAAGACTGAACCATGGAAGGGAGCCCAGCAGAAGGACCTTCACCAACTTCTAATGTGGACTGTATTTTGGCAGCCCTCTCAGATCAAGCAGCATGACCAGGCGCTGTCTGAGATCGTTCATCTTTTGAATCTCCAGTCTCAAGTCTCCTCACTCTGAGAACCTCAGTCGCCTCCTGATCTTCCAAACAGATCCAATCTAGCATTCACATCAGAGCCCAAGTTACCAGCACCAGAGAGATTCGATGACAGTCCCGAGAGATGCAGAGGGTTTATAACTCAGTGTACCCTGGCTTTCCAGCTCCAACCCAGCAGCTTTCCTACTGAGAATAATAAGGTGGCTTACACTATTACCCTCCTAACTGGCAAGGCTTTGGACTGGCGTCTGCTTTGTTGGATCAGAAGTCTCCACTGACAACCAACTTCCATTACTTTATTTCTGAGATGAAAAGCGTTTTCCACCATCCTGCCAATAGGGGAGATGTGGTTCACCACCTGCTCCACCTCTCTTAAGGTACCCAGAGTGTGGCAGAGTTCGCTATAGAGTTTGGCTCTCTTGCCACAGAGAGTGGGTGGGATCAACGAGCCTTGAGGGCTACCTTTCACCATGCCTTCTCTCCCGAGATCAAGGATACGTTAGCCTTCTGAGACCTTGTACCTGATCTGGAGTCCCTCATTGACGTGGCTATCCAGGTAGACCATCACCTCAGGGAATGCCAGCTGCCTCCATCTCTTAGTGCCCCTGAGAAACCCATGCAGCTGGGCGGAACCAGAATTTCCAAAGCTTAGCACAACCAACAGATGAGGGAGAAATGCTGTCTCTATTGTGGCAAGCCAGGTCACTTTCGCTTTGCCTGTCCTGAGTTGTCGGGAAAAGCAGACTCTCGTCCAGGAGGATGGGGGCCAGGGCGAGAATAGAAACCATCCCCTGCTCGGCAACCTCAGGTTTGACAATCCAAGCTACTATCACCCAGGGCAACCAACATCACCAAGTATGTATCTTTGACTCTGGGGCCACTGTGAGTTTTATTGACTATGAGATGGCCACAAAAACTTGCCATTCAGCCAGTCATCCTCCAGAAACCCCTTAACATCATGGCAGTTGATGGCAGTCTTCTGGGTTCAGAAGAAGTCAGTCAGTGTACTCCACCTCTCCAGCTATAGGTGGGTCAACACCAGGAACGGATACAGTTCTTTCTGATTTATTCTCCTAAGCTTCCTCTAATCCTCGGCTTCCCTTTGCTGACTATACACAAACCCACACATTAACTGATGCCGAGGGGTTGTTGGAACCTGGGTAACTGACTGCCAAGTTTTAGATAATGCCTTCTGCCATTCTTCCAAGCTATTAGAGACATTTCCAGAACCCTCACTAGACATCTCCAGGTTAAGATCTGCATCTATTTCTGAGGCCCAATCCACAGAGGTCATAGCCGTTCCCGACATGGAATCACTCAAAACAAAGTCTCTAGCTTATTGTCCCGAGTTTTCCAGAGTTCCCCAGGAGTATGTGGACCTCCAGGAAGTCTTCAGTAAAGCCCAAGCTGCCATACTACCACCTCATAGATGTTATGACTAACATCCTGGCACTTGCCCACCACATGGAAGGCTCTATTCCCTTTCAGGCCCTGAGAGATTGACCATGGACAAATCTCAAAGAAGCCCTAGACAGTGGATTCATCCATCCATCTACCTCACCTGCAGGGGCCCGATTTTCTTCATTGAAAAGAAGGACGGGGGTCTCAGACCCTGCATAGACTATCAAGGATTAAACCGTATTACCATAGAGAACCGATACCCTCTCCCTCTTATGTCCACGGCTTTCGAGATCTTGCAAGGGGCTACCATCTTCACTAAACTTGACCTTCGTAATGCATACCATCTAGTTAGAATCTGTGAGGGGGACGAGTGGAAGATGGTATTCACCATCCCGACGGGCTACTACGAATACCAGGTCTTGCCATTCAGCCTGGTCAATGCCCCAACTGTCTTCCAAGACTTTATTAATGATGTTCTCAGAAAAATGCTAAATATATTTGTTTGTTTATCTGGACAACATGTTTTATGTTCAGCTGCAATTACCAAGAGCATGTTCAACATGTCTGACAGGTCCTGGCCCAGCTCCTGAAACATAGATTTTTTGTGAAGTTGGAAAAGAGCAAGTTTCATGTTACAGAAGTTTCCTTCCTCTACTTCAGGGTATCAAAGGGCAGCCTTCAGATGGATCCTGGCAAGATACGAACAGTCTTGGATTGGCCTCAACCAACTTCAGTGAAGCAGGTACAGCACTTTCTGGGTTTTTCCCATTTTTATAGAAGATTCATAAGATTCTGTTGCCGAGCCTCTTTCCATATTGACCAGGAAGTCAGCTAGGCAATCTGTGTGGACCAGCAAAGCAGATCAAGCCTTCAACAGACTAAAACAACTCTTTACGTCTGCTCCAATCCTAACCCTCCCTGATCCAGAGCTGCCTTTTGTGTTGGAGGTGGACGCCTCAGACGTGGGAGTAGGAGCTTGTCACAGAGAAGTAAGATTGATAAGCTTCACCCGTGTGCATTCTTCCCTCATCAGCTTACCTCAATGCAGAAGAATTATGATATTGGGAACCAGGAGCTGCTGGCTGTTAAAAGGGCTTTGGAGGAGTGGAGGCACTGGCTGGAGGGAGCCAAACACCCATTCTTCATCTGGATGGACCACAAAAATCTCACTTACATCCAGGAGGCAAAGAGACTGAATGCCGACATGTCTCTCTTATCACCCAGGTTCTAAGAATCTCTAAGAAAAGTCAGATGCACTCTCAAGGCAGTTTGAGCCACCAGATGTGGAGTCCTGTCCAGAAACCATTCTCCCCACTTCCAGAGTGGTAGCTCCCATCCAATGGGATATTGAAACAGCTGTTAAGAGGGCCCAACTGCAGCAGCTAGGTCCAGGTAATGGCCCTCCAGGGCGCCTCTTTGTTCCTAACCTTCTACGTTCTGAGGTTTTGCAGTGGGCACGTGCTTCTCTCCCTTCTGGACACCCTGGGACTACTAAGACATGCAAGCTCAGCCAGAGAAAGATCTGGTGGCCTAGATTGCAGAGGGACATCTGGGCCTTTGTCGCTGCTTGCTCCACCCTCATGGCCTGCTGCACCTGCTGCCCATTCCAAGATGCCCTTGGTCCCACATTTCGTTGGACTTCATCACAGTCTTGCCACAGTCTCAAGGAAATATGGTAATCCTTGTAATGGTAGAGAGATTTTCAAAGGCTTGTCACCTATCTTTGTCCAAGCTCCCCACAGCTAACCAAACTGTGGAACTGTTGATGAGGCAAGTGTTCAGGATCCACAGCTTTCCCCAGGATATGGTTTCTGATCGGGGCCCGCAGTTTATCTCCTCATTCTGGAAGGCATTTGGTTGACTCCTCTGTCTTCCATCAGCCTGTCCTCCAGCTTCCACCCCCAGTCCAACGGCCAAACAGAGAGGGTAAATCAAGAAATTTAAAAGACATTGAGGTGTCTGGTTGCAGACAACCAATCCACATGAAACTCTCATTTAATATGACCTGAATTTGCACACAACACCCTCTACCATTCCTCCCTAGGCATGTCTCCTTTTGAGTGTCAGTATGGTTTCCCTTTCCCTTCTATTTCTCAGACAGGAGCCAGAGGTTGATGTTCCAGCTGCCACACAGCTGTTCCACAGGTGCTGGCATTCCTGGCAAAGAGCACATGTAGTGTTATTGAGGGCTGCCCAAAAACAACGGAGGCAGGCAAACCGACACTGGAAGGCAGGACCCACGCTTTGCCTGGGACATAGGGTATGGCTCCGAACCAGAGACCTTCCTTTGCGGGTGGAGTCCCGCACGCTGGCCCCCCATTCATCAGTCCTTTCAAGATCCTCAAAAAGATTAACCCAGTTTCCTATGAACTTCTGCCCAGATCCATGAAGATTCATCCTACTTTTCATGTTTCCTGTTTAAAACCTGTTGTTTGCTACTCTGTCTCCAGCTAGGAAGCCCGCCCCAGTACTTCGCATCATTGATGGCCAGCCAGCTTACACTGGCTGTGTTTACACTTGGCATTAACATGTGATCACCGTGATCCGATCAAGCAGATTGGATCATCAGTCAATCATGACACAGCGTGTTTACACTTGGCAGCATCAAATGACTTCTCTATCTGGATAACAGATCGGATCTCTCTTTCCTGTGCAATATTTAAATAAGTCTTACACCGTGTCTACACCGGACACGAGTGGCAAAATATTATAGAACCCATTATAATTAGTGATGCTGTCTACACTGGATGTGGCACGGCGCGACACGACAAATCCCCGACAGTAAACTGTTGCCTCGTTCTGTTTATGACGTAATGACACTAAAGTTAAAATAATTTTTCAAATGAAATAAGTTTTTAATGATCTTCTTCTAGCTGTTGACTCAGGTAACTCTGCTGTCTTAGTGCTTTTGGATTTGACTGCAACCTTTGATACGGTCAACCACTCGATTCTTTTATCCAGACTCGAACAGTGTGTCGGCATTCAGGGCATAGCCCTCAAATGGTTTCAATCGTACTTGACAGACAGAAGTTTTTCTGTTCACCTTGGTGATTTTTCTTCATCTGCTGCCCCTCTTTTTTGTGGCGTTCCCCAAGGGTCCATATTGGGCACCATGCTGTTTTCTTTGTACATGTTGCCCTTGGGATGTATTTTCAGAAGACACAATATTTCCTCCCATTGTTATGCAGATGATGTACAAATCTATTTGCCCATCAAAACAAATGACAAAGTCTCAGTTCAGTCATTACTTAATTGCCTGAGAGATTTAAAAATATGGTTGGATCAGAACTTTCTTTGTCTTGATGAAAATAAGACTGAGATTGTTGTGTTTGGTCATCCTGGGGATTTAAGTGCCTGTGTAGATGCTCTTGGTAATTTAGGATTGTATGTTCGTCCAATTACCAAGAATCTCTGTGTGATTTTCGACAGTGCTTTTAATTTTTAAAAACAGATTAGTTCTGTTGTAAAAGCCAGTTTCTTCCAGCTGAGACTGTTGGTTAAGTCAAGCCCTACCTGCCGTGTAAGGAGTTTGAAAGAGTAATTCATGCTTTTATAACATCTAGACTAGACTACTGTAACTCTTTATATGTTGGATTGGATCAGTCTTCTCTTCAACGCTTACAGTTAGTCCAGAATGCAGCAGCTCGGCTCTTAACTGGGACTAAAATGCATGAGCACATTACCCCAGTTTTAGCTTCACTCCACTGGCTTCCTGTCCGCTTCAGGATTTATTTTAAGATTTTATTGTTTGTTTTTAAGATCTTAAATGGTCCAATCAGATGCTCCTCGATGTTCCGAGATCCAGGTTAAAAAATAAAGGTGATCAGGCTTTTTCAGTGGTTGCTCCTAATCTATGGAATAGTTTACCTGTTCACATAAGCACTGCTCAGACTGTTGTAACCTTTAAGTCGTTGCTTAAGACACACCTGTATTCCTTAGCTTTAATTTCGAGATGAGTTTGGACATTGTGACTTTTTCTACTGTGTTTGTTTTTGTTTGTATGTATATCCTGATATTGTTAAACACTTTGGTCAACCAAGGTTGTTTTTAAATGTGCTATATAAATAAAATTGAAATTGAAGTTGATTTGCAGCGGTCGCTTTGTCGCATCCAGTGTCGACAGCCTCACGCTCTTGCAGCGTGGCACAACAACTGCAGGTGCGTGATAATTCTGATATGTGTGAATTCAGGTTCTGTTGTTGCTCTGTTGTTCTGTATCCTTCTGACAGTTTTAGAGAGAGGGGGGTGGGGTTTTGTGTGATGTCAACCTGCGAATGCAGACACGATGACTGGATTGTGTTTACGTTACACTGAGATCCGATCACAATGCGTCCTCGACTACCTCTGGACCAGGACACGCTGATCGGATAACATTCCAATCAGAAACGCGTTTACACTTGTCTTTTCAATGTGTTTGTGGACAATATCCGGATACAGGTCGCACGTTAATGCCAAGTGTAAACACAGCCACTGTCTACGCGCTGCTGGATTCTTGACGGGTCTGCAGGAAGATTCAATTGGATTGTGAGGGCTTTGGCCCAGAGGAGCAGGTCCTGGGTTCTTGCTCAAGATATTTTAGACCTGACTCAGTCTCAGATCTCAGTTTCAGCGAGCCCAAGGGAACATGACACTATTGTATCTAATCCTGTTCAGTACTCTCCTCATTAGCCCTGATTCCATTCACCTGTGTCTTGCCCTTTATAAGTCTGTTTGTTCCCTGCCATTGTGTTCAGTTTTGAGTCTACGTACTCCAGTCACCAGATCTCAAATTAACCTTGTGCCTTATTTTACTTTTTTTTTGACCCTGGTGCCTGTTTTTATTTCTCTGTTTTGTGTAAGCTCTGTTTATTTTTACTTTGTAACCTTGGTTTCTCAAGTAAAGATTATTTTTATTTTTTGGAAGACTCAAGTCTCTTGGCTTTTTACTCTTCTGCTCTTGGGTTCCATTGTCTGGGAGTTAACTCAGTGGAGAACACATTAGAACACCAGATAGACAGGTCCGAGTCCCACCTAAGGCGGCCTCATTACATAATATTAAGTTATAATATATGTTTGAGATAGATAGATAGATAGATAGATAGATTAGACAAACTAACGTTTAAACATATATTTAAATTTATAATAATTATAATAATATTCTCTATAATTGATTCTTAAAGAAGCAAATTAAAATTATTAACAATTTGATCAACCAATTTTGGAAGTGGTATCTACTGATGAAAGAAACTTTGGCAATAGCATATCTTAACTTTTACCGCTGGTACCATCTCAATTCATTTAATCTCTCACTTCTCACACTCATAGCTTCTCTTAACTTGGCTGCATCTGAGCAGGCTGAAAACTGAAGAGCAATGGCTCTTTAAACATGATTGAAGAGTTTCTGATGTTATTGAAGAGAATGGCATAGCCCCATTACATTGCTGGGGTTTTCCAAGAGCAGGAGACATGGAAACACTAGGTGCTACATCATCTCTGAGGCACTTTGATGTATAAAGCTTGGGCAGAATGGGCACAAGTTATTGCCCTCATTTCTGGCTCTGTCAATATGCTGCTGGCTGTCAGGGTTGAGCAGTGTATTCAGTTTTGGGGAAGCTACACACTTAAAAATCAAGGTTCTTTATTGGCATCTATGGTTATGAAGAACCTTTAACATCCATGGTACCTTTTAATGACTTTTAATACCTTTTAACATCCATGGTACCTTTTAATTAATATAATGGAAAAATGTTAGATTATTCAAATGTTCTTCTCACTAAGAAAAAAAAAAAGGTTTTAGGAACTGTTCACTGAAAGGTTCTTTGGGGAAACAAAAATGGTTCTTCAATGGCATCACTGTAATCCCTTTTGGCACCTTCATTTTTAGTGTACTTACTTTGAAAATGTATCTTGACAAGATACAGTCCAATGATATTTTAGTAGTTAGAAACACTTCCATTTAGAAAGAACCTAATTATTACCCCATCTCAGATGTTAAAAAGCTATAGCTTTTGGCTGTGCTACACCACTACACCTTGGAAACAGTAGCTTATTGTCGAAAAGCTACACTATTTTGAAAGGAGCTAAACTATTTACACCACCGAAAAATCGTTAAGTTAGTATAATCACTATTTTTACTTAGTTTTGCTTGAAATAGCTGTAAATCTTTTACAATAATCCAAAATATGGATCAGTGTTAAAGCCACCACATTTCTGGCGTATGGGTGTTCTATAGTTAAAAGAGAAAATGATTGCCCATGGTGCTTCTGTCTAATGCTTTTGTTGCCGACACTGTGTTATATAAGTACAATCTGCGATCACAAGTGTAATGTATAACACTAGCAGTCAAATGCTTTATTACATCCTGCATCCGGTCATTTGAGCCAGAAGCCAAAGGCAAGGCTTGTACTTTGCTGTAGTTTCTCAGATGCACACAAATACAAACACACATATACACAAAGGAACATTCTCAGTCATTTTCTCTTTCCCTCTTTTTTGCGCACACACAGTCAAACATTCCTTTGGTTTGTTCTTGGCCACACAAGCATGAATTTGCAGCAATTTCATTCAGTGCAATAAAGGCTTCTCTCTCCAGACCCTGATAGCACATGGAGCTCTTGTTTGGCAGAGTACCAGCGGGCCGCTCAGTCCAAGAGAGAGTGAAAGGGAGAGCTCACATACGGAGTCCAGAGACCACTCATCCTCAAAGCGTGCCTCAGCTCTCAGGGTGATGAAATATTCATTGAGCGTGCTCAAATTCACAGTGCACGTTTCCTCCATTTTTAAAGTGGCACAGAAGTGGGACTTCTCATCATATTGGCCATAATTCAATCAGGTTTTCATCTGGTGATCGTCAAATGCACACATACAGCAGTCTGGCTGGATAAACACACAAGTATTTTGACTTCCCAAAGCTATCAGGTCTTATTACTCTCATTGAGGTGGCTGACTTACTTGGGACCGCTATAGTTCTGTCAACACTAACTCTAATCCATTTGTATTGCGTACCTTTGTAACTCCAGCAGATAGCTGAGATCAGCTTATCTTGTTTCTACAGCGCACAATTAATAAATGCAGAGTTCTGTGCAAATCACTTTTTGTTGGGATCAGTCTTTTATTTTGTATATGCTTCAAATCCTACGTTCATAATGCATAAATTTAAACATTGTAGCTAATGAAACTGGTACAAAATGCACAGCTATAATTAATCACTAGATGTCAGGAATAAGTAATTTTTTATAGCATAGACCAGGGGTATTCAATTAAAGTTCCAAGAGGTCCATTTCCTTCCCATGGAGGTCTGGACAATATATATATATATATATATATATATATATATTCCAGCAAACCCATCGTTTCATCACAATTTCACCATCCAGTTAGGCACATCAACCATAACTCCTTGAAAAACAGCCAGAAACCTTGGAGTTATGATTGATGATCAGCTTACTTTCTCAGACCACATTGCTAAAACTGTCCGGTCCTGTTTTGTCCCATCCTGTCTCAATTTCATCAGTTGAGCCAAATTGCATATTAAAAGGTAAGTTCAGATGTTTTATCAAGCTATTATTATTTTTACATTTAGATAGGCCTATATTTGTAAGGTAGAGGGCCATTTGAAGTCTGGTCCATTTTTATATTTTGCCTAAAATAAGTATACTAAAAACAAACAAACAATGTACATAATAATCAAATCACAGACAACAAGTTAACTATAATTTCAAAGTTTATGTTGTCTTTCATTGCCATCTACAAATAACTGTCCCAATTATAACAATTACATGTTTATTTTAAAATGCTTTAACATGCTGATTCATAATGCTAAATAGATGAAAAAATATCTTGTCTCAAACCTTAGAGTATGATAGGTAAAAATAACTATAGGCTGTTTGTAGCATTGTTGTTTTCTGTTTTAGCAAAAGTGTCGATCTATTTTGCTGCTCATTGTGTTTCTGCTATTGTTAAAATAACCGCGTCATCCACAGCTCTTAATGGTGCTTTAGCGTCTTTATAGCGAAGCAACACACACGGGACGAGTTTGAATGAAGCCCGTTTGGCTCTAGATAAAAATATTAGAGGATATAACGTCGAAATATCATTACAATAAAGGCATTTTGTCAGCTGAACAATCCCTCAAGGCCTCATTTTCATTCCTGTCAAAAATCCCATTAAATATGGCACTACCCTGACTGAGATCTATTAACAAAAGAAAAAACAGCATGCCTAAATTACATATTTGTATCATCACATATGTGTTTGGGTTTTGTTTTGAGTTGGACGGAGTTTTGCACTGTTTCCTGTCTTAGTTCATGTTTCCTTTGTCACTGTTCATTAGTTGCTATGGTCCTCAAATTCAGTTGTTCCTTGTCTGTTGTTGTCTATGTTTGCTGGTTGTTCTGGGGTGCGTTTCCCAGAAGCATCATTAGCTAACTATGGTCGTAAGTTCCTTTGAACTCTATTGGTAATTACGGAACTTGCAACCATATTGCTTTTGGGAAATGCAACCCTAGTCATGTTTCTAAAAGTTCTGTGATACCCGAGAGATCCTGCTTTTTATTCTTTGTTGCAACCAGGCCGTGACAATAGTGCACCTCAACAGTTCAAGTCCACATAACTGAAATATTTTATTTTCAAAAACTGCACTATGAAGTATGATCTGCATTAGTACACACATTGCAACACAACTGTTGGCTATTCCAGCCTGTTAAATACTGCGCATCACCCACATAGTGCAAGACGGTTGACTGAAATAAAGTGTAAATAAAGAGTGAATCTTTTTGAATCACTCAATAATAAGAACTGGTTTATAATTCATTTGTTTGCAAACTAGCTTGTGGAGCTTTTTTTTTTGGACTCCTTCTGAAGAGTCTGAAGAGTTGACTATCAATAATTCATAATGTTTTATCTCACTTTTACAAACATGGTTGATATAAACCAGAAAGCTCAGGATCCCTACATACTGTGTTGCTGCTTCCACCCACATTGCCGCATTATCCACTGAAGGTCTGAATAAAGAATAGATATTAAAAATGTGTTTTGAAATACTGCTGCAGCATTTTAGTTCACACAGATTTTTGCAAGATGAACACTGAAGAGGAGTTATAAAACAAAACAGGACACTTCAAGAAGCTTAACCTTGTGTGAGCAGGTGAGAGGTGGTGGAAGGACAGTGCCTGGAGCAAAGAAACTAGTGAGACATGCAACCTCATTCTGGTCATGAGATTTCATCACTCTAAAAATACATCCTCTCAAAAGAGCTTCTCTGTGCTCTCAGTGTGTGTGTGTGTGTATGTGTGAGAGAGTGTTGAATAATAAAGTGTGAGAGCTGGCAAAGCATGCACAGTGTACATATTGTCCTCAGGACAAACCAGGGTTTTGCCACATCATTTGGACTCCGCCCCTTTGTGGAAAGATGGAATTATGCTGGGCTCTTCTGTAGTTCGCTTTGCTTTCCATTAAAGGGATACTCCACCCAAAAAATAAAAAATCTCTCATCATTTACTCATGCAGTCCCAAATGTATGACTTTCTTCAGATGAAAACCCAAACAAAGATTTTTAGAAAAATAATTAATCTCTGTAAGTCCATATAATGCAAGTGAATAGTAACCCAAAAGTTGTGTCTTCAGCTGTGTCTTCAAGTGACACATTCATGAACACAGTGGCCACTCGCTTTGTTCATGAATGAAGCTGGTTTAAATGAGGGAATTTTAAGTTTTAGTTGGAGTATCCCTTTAATTCTCCAACGTTGTCCACTTTATTATCTGTAAAAATCTCATGTTTATGTTCTGAAGAATCCAATTTTTGTGAAAAGACCTTTATGTATGAAATACTGTCAGTTTCAGATCTCAAAACTTTAAAAAGGCAATTTTTTGATAAAGTGCTTCAAACATGACTCTAAACTTCTATTTAGACATCAAATGGATGAATATATTTGGCACATTATAGTTGTTGTACTAGCAAAACATTATTTACAAAGAAGTCAAATGAACACAGAGATCAATAACTAAAATGAAGAAAATAACAACAGGGAAATTGTACAGGTCCATTCATTTACTGAATACTGCTATCCTTCTGTTATTAGTTTTTCTTTTGATGTCACATGATATTTAAATGTCCGTTAAAAACCACTCTGTCTCTTAAATCACACACATTTTCACACATGTAAACACAATCATTCTGTAGCCAACAAGGGAAGGGTAAGATGTGAGTGATTAAGGAATAAAGGCTACATAATTCATGTGTGTGGGCACGTGTCACTTCATTCTGACAAGATAATTCTAGTGACTAAAAGCCACATAACTTCAAATCAACACTGATGACAAATAAGACTGAGTGATCCTTTGTTCTGACCCTCACCCACTGATGCAATTAATCTATTATGAGTACATGACTACATGCCAGCAGAGTAATCATGAAATAATAGTGTTTTTTTTTTCTGGTTAATGCATGTTAAAACCTACATTTTATGCAGCATAAATATTGAACAAATAATGTAGATTGGAGACACATGTCTCTATGGAAACAGAAATTTTGCAGTATATGCTATTTGTCTGTGTTTTCCTGAGATTACCAAACTGAAGTGCAGGTTAATGTTTGGCTTGTAATCTCTTTGATGTGAAAGTGCTGTTCAAGTAAATGGGTCAATAGCCACAGTAATAATAACAGTCCTCTGTGAAGAAAAAAGGGTAATGCTCTGCGGTAACCAAACACTTGGAACTTCAGCCTACAGATAAAACACCTATCTCACTGTCTTCCTAATATTAGGAATAATCAGGGAATGATGTTGGGAACTGCTTGAAAACTATTATTTTTATTTAAAAAAAAATATTTGATTTTTGTGTGAGTAATTATTTTATTTGAAATCAAATTATGTATCTTAATTTACACTACATCATTCCAGCAACTGGGGGTCAGTAAGATTTTTTACTTTTTAAAATAATTTTCTTACAGTAATATTGTGAAATATTATTACAATTTTAAATAAATATTTTTAATTTTTAATATTTCAAAATATATTTTATTCATGTGAGGGCAAAGCTGAATTTTCAGCAGCCGTTACTCCAGTCTTCAGTGTCACATGATCCATCAGAAATCATTATAATATGCTGATTTGGTTCTCAAGAAACATTTCTTTTTATTATCAATTTTGAGAGCAGTTGTGCTGTTTAATATTTTTTTGTGAAAATGTTTTCTTCATGATTTTTGTGTTGAATCAAAAGTTCATACACCATTTATTTAAAATAAAATGTAACACTAAATAAGGCTTTACTGTTACTTTTGATCAATTGAATGCATCCTTGCTGAATAAAATATTAATTTTGTTTATTAAAGTAAAAAAAAAGAAGTTTGTTTTATACATAAATTGAAAACAGCATACGAGTCAAACTACTATTGTGATTTTACCCATTAAAACAGACACGCTAAACATTAAACTAATAACAACAGTGTTAAAAGAAAGAAGGAAAGGTATTTGCCTTTGTTTTCAACTTGACTACACAGTCCTATAATGTGAGTGGGTAATAAAGTATAAAAAATGTGTGGTTGTTAGGAAACAAAATGAGACAAACAACACAATCAATCTGTAAATGTCAGTAATGCCGCTAAGTTGGTCCTTGCAGCACTCACAGAGTTGTGTGAGAAAGGATGGATCCAGACTCTTACAACATATCATTGAGCAACACAACAGGGCTACTGCTCATCAGGATAGGAATTACATTAAAGTTGTAAAACAACTGCTCCTACACACACACCTCACTCTCTTTCTTTCTCTCCTTTCTGTTGACTGTTCTGCTGTGACATGAAACATGGCAGAAACAGAAATTTTGTGAATTTTTGTCATTTTGTGTTTTTAAAAGCCCTCCAAAAAAAGATTCAGGCTGAAACTATAGTTTAATTAAATATCACTGAAATAGGGAAATGTACACTGTTGTTCAAAAAAAATTTTTTTTTCTTTTATTCTGAAATTATGCACAAAATTAATCAAAAATGACTGTAAAGGGCTTTACATTATTACAGAATACATTTTTTTTCATCAAAGAACTTTCTATTCAAGAATCCTGAATCCTTAATCACAATTTCCACAAAAACATTAAGTGCACAGTGTTTTCATTGATAATAATAAGATATGTTTCCTGAGCAGCAAATCAGCATATTAGAATGATTTCTGAAGGTTCATGTGACACTGAAGACTGGAGTAATGATTGCTGAAAATTCAGCGCTGCCGTCACATGAATAAATTGCATTTTTTAAATATTGTATTTTTAATAAAATAAATGTAGCCTTGGTCAGCATGAGAGATGTCTTTCAAGAACATAACAATAAATCTAACAAACCCCAAATTTTTGAATAGTAGTATTGTCAGAAATATACAACTTGTCAATGGCCATTAATGGAGAAAGATGCTTTTTGCAGTCGTTTTGTGTAGTTACAGCATCTACCAGCAGGAGCTAATGGGGACATGCAAATCAGTTAAACCATGTCACCCTGGATGAGATCAAATTAGACAAAGCTTAGGACAAAAAACCCACTGTGCTGTTTTATCATTGTTTGCACATCCCATGTGAACAGGAAATGTAATAGCTCTTATCTACGCAGTTAGAGATACCGATAATGGGCAATTAGATAAATGTAGCAACACTTTATGAATAAGGCATGAAATTACCCTCCCCAAGGGATAAATTAGTAAAACCTGGCAGCCAGTTTCCACCATAATACTTCAAAGTTGCGCTTCGTTGTGCATTACATAATCAGGAATACTTCAATGCAATGTTTTTTTGCACAGTCAAACTTACACGATTAGCACAGAAACTTGCTTAGCACTGGAAACCATGTGTTGTTCTGGCAATAACAAACCTCAGTACTCTACGGGGCAATAGAGTTCCCTTCAAATGTTTGTACCATTGAACCAGATGTGATATTATTAAGCTATAATATAAACATATATACTTTAGCTAGCTTCCTCAGCAAGATTGTCTTTAGGTTTTCTTTTTCATGACAGTAGTTGACCTGAAGGGAAAACTAACACACTCTCATGGCAATTCATAACTCTTTTACATTTTGGTGAATTGGTGGCTAATTCACATGAGTTTGTTTGGCCTCATTCATACATTTTTATACAACCCCACTGCCGATTAGATCTAGGGGTGGATCTTTTTCCTAAAAAGCGTACATTTTCATACCGAATCACATCAAACTAATTCATCGAAATCACAGTCACTTTTTCTCATGAGATCAGGATGGAAAAACAGACTGCAGAAGAAGACTAATCTCTACTATATCACCGCTTGAGGCAGTGTTGAGAATGCAACATGTTCTTGCACTGTATGAATCACAGTTTGATACATTTCTGAACACAAGAGCAGACAAAACTGAGTTTGTGTAGCTAAAAGCATCTACAATCACGTACTTGCATAGAGTAGGCCTTTGTTTTGTGCTTAAATCTCCATGTGTGCCACTCCATCAAAACAGAAGAGGCTTTTACTCTGCACTACCCATACAAATCTTTTGTTCTTTACTATCTTCAAAAGATATTAAGCATGTTCAAATGAGGTGTTTCATAAAAGACTATGCAATTACTGTAAAAGGTGTATTGGAATGTAGGAGACGTGACATACGATGGATCTATTTTTAGTTGGATGCAAGGAGTTAGTTACCATAGATTTCCTCTTTCTCTGTGCCTCTTTTTCTCTCACACATACACACTCTATCTCGCATTGTCGAAGCGTCCACTGTTAGGTAGAGTCCTCCATAGTTGCTATGGAGACAGCCCCCATTATCCCACACTTGGTATTGTATTCTGAACGACCCTTTAGCAGGTGGGGGAGCTGTGGAGACCAGATCTGCCGATGGGTACGTACCAATCACAAGATCAGACCTCACAGGAGCACCCTTGCTATTTGTACCTTTAATGTAAAACTGCTGTCTGTTAAATCTTTACTCACTGGGTTATGTTCTGTTTCAGACACAGCCTATATTCATAATATAACATGGCCTCACATGCTGTATTGCTTAATTAAAAGAAAGAAACTATTGGTCATGTGAATGCCACAGTGCATTGCTGTTCCAGTAATTGTAAGAAGAAAGTAATAGGCCACGCCCACTTAAGGAATTAAAATCCAAATGTAAGAGATAATATTTTAAATATAGTGTTACATAAATATGCAGAAATGCCATATTACTAAAATGGTCTATATCCATCTCCTACTATTTAAACATTGTAATAATAGACCTCAGTTACTAATAATCTCATACCTTTGGGTATTTATGTGAGCTGAAAATGTCTTGTGAGAGTATGAATCTAAATTACTCTAAAAGAGAGCTTGCCCAGCAGAAGTAATTTGCATAAACAAATGTCCATATAAGGGCTTTCTGTACAATCTTACATCTCTCTTTCTTTGACTCTCTTCTAATGTTCAAGTGCCAATTTTCAAAACCAGTTAAAACACACACACACACACACACACACACACACACACACACACACACACACACACACACACACACACACACACACACACACACACACACACACACACACACACACACACACACACACACACACACACACACACACACACACACACACACACACACACACACACACACACACACACACACATTTTATATAGGCCAGACTACACCCGACCAGACTCTCATTTGCATTCGCTGTGCATTCGCATATAGACCTTACTCAGGTTAGAAGCCATATTGAATTTGACATGGATGAAAACGAAGCTGTGAGTGACAGACTTGCAGGATTTATATGCACTGTTCAAAGGTCCTAGATCATGTATTTTTCACAACTCACAACTTTCAAAATTGTTTTATTAAGTTTTTGGCCACTGAAAGTTTTTTTTCAGCTGAACAGGTGTTATGTTGTTGAACAATAATCATGCTGAACACACTGTATACTCCTTCACAGCCTCGTTTTCTTTCCTGTCAAAATATGGCGCTCCTCTGACTAAAGGCCTGTAGGTGGCTTTTTGCTATTTTTTTATTTTACTAAACTGATACTCAAACATTATATCTTTATAGAGTCACTTAGCTATTCCGTTTCTAATAAAATATGTTTTTAGAAACTTGTTTCTTAGGCTATCGGAAATGTTATTTTTGCATGGTAAGTGGTTTCAGTTGGTTTTAAATGTTATCGTAAATTTATATTAAATTTCAGTGCAAGTTTATTGATGAATGACACCAGTAATTGTAGAAAGTGAATCACCCTCCTCAGAAGCTGAAGGAGTCAGCTGAATTTCAAAGGTCATCCCAGGACACTGGGAAATGCCTCATACCTTTCTGCTGACCACAGTATATCCTAATGGGGCTGGCAGAGTAATGTCAGTCAATTACTAATCATGTTCTAAAGACCATATTGCTGTTGTGGGGAAGTAGCAAAGTTTTAAATCTATTGTTTGCAGAGAAGCAGGAATAAATAACCATCTGGATATGGAAAACAAGAATCTGAGCTGCTCATTCATCCAGGGGATCTGGGAAGCATGTTGAGCTTTAGTGTTCCAGAGATGTGTTAAGCTTACTGCACATATTGTGTAGGCAAATGTATGGGACACTCATAGTGACTACTGCTGTCCTCTAAACATATGCCTGTCTAGAGTATTTCTGAAAGAAGGGAAATATGTGCAGCTTCTATCACCATGGCGATGACGGGCTGAGTAAACAGTGGGTCTGCTGACAGGCTTCCGCAGTGACTAATGACGGCAATGAGGTCATTTGTTCCAAAGTGATGGGACTGGGAGGAACTCAAATCTGGTGTGTATGTGTAGCCTCACCCATAGATGGAGTGAAAATTACCTAACTTGTTTATCCTATACCTTGTTGTGCTATTCACCTTATTTTTAACGTAAGAGTTGCTGCGGCCATTTGTAAATGGAACGTACGAGGTTTCTGGTGTCATGCGCGTCCATATATTTTTAGCTGTACAAAACAGCTCATTATGAATACTTGTATTTCTTATTATATTATTTTAACATATTATCGTGGTATTGTAATTTTTGTTTACTGCACTTTGTTATTCTTCTAGTTTTTTAATTTAGTGGCTAATCAGAAGTTCCAAAGAAAACAATCTTACTTCCACGTTGCAAAATAAAGTAGATGGATTCTATTTTTAGAAATATAGATCCTGCAGTCTATTTACAGACCAGTAAATAGCTCTAAAGATTTTAGTGCTCCAAGGAAACACAAGAAATATAGGTTGGGTTATGTCTGACTGTGTAAAATGTTCTGGATTAAATATAAAGAAACAATAAAGCTAAACTTGTGAACCTGATCATGTAAACTTTAGATAATTTGCTCATCATTGCAAGAACAAGGTTATTTTGTCGCTTATTGAACAATCTGACTTGTATGTTTAAGGCCATTTTAAAGCTCAAAAAAGGATATTTAACTTTGAAGCATCAGGTTTATTCCTCATGACCTTTCTAATGATATGGGAACTGATTATAAACAAAATCGTTTTCCCCCATGAAAAATGTTACATCTGTTTAGACTCTCATAGATCCTTTGTAAAAACATGAATGCTATCTTTTACTGTATTTTCTACTATGAGTTTTTGCTGTGGTCGAATTGACCCCAAACAGAAACATGAATGTCACTACAATGACTAACAGTTATATTTATGAAATTTGCATACTTTGTGATTCAACAAACAAGTTAATGCTGCAATAAATGTTAATTACTATTACACATATAACTTTGGAGTTTTGGGACCCCAAACATGAACATAAAGTCAGAAAATAATGGTTAACAACAACACCACATTAGTTCTCAAATGTGCCTCTGCGTATTAACCCTTGGATACTTAAAATAGGTAAATTCAAATCATCTTATTAATGTGTAACATTTAATTGCTTCTAGTAAAAACGATGGTCAATCCAGAGCCCACAAAACATCTGCTCCTTTGTGGGCGCATAATTCTAGCAATTCTGACAGCCTCTTTGAGATGAGAACAATATATTTAGTAGTAGCTTATCAGTGGTGACTGTCAGTTAATGTGGCAGAAGTGTACGGAAAAATCAAACAGACGATGAACACTTTTAACAGCAATTATTATATGTTGCAATCAAACTTATAGCATAATTTGGTAGTTCTGTATGTTGTTTCAGGGTTGGCATCATCTGAGGTCCTCTGAGGGGTTGGCATCATCTCTTCTCAGGTGTTCTGGATCCAGACTGAAGCCTGTGCAAATCCTAGTTACCATGGGATGTCAATCCCGTGGCAAAAACAGAGAAACAAATAGAGACATAATTAGTGTGTAGCTGCTGTTCCAACCAAGCAAAATTGAACCCAGATTTTTGACTGTAGAGGAAGTAACAGTATATCAGTCTATAGTTCTAAACAGAAGGCTTTAGTATGCAATGCCTGTCAACATTGTGAGAATCTGACTGTAGTTGTTTGTCTTTAGATATTTGGTTCAACATGTTGGATTATTATTCTCTTTGGCTTTCCCTTCACTAAAATGATTGCATCACACCAGCCTTCAACCTAACTAAACAAAAGAATGGTGCCTATCAAGAAAGACTGATTTTGTGGCTAAAAAGAATAGTTTACATCATGTTAGTTCAAGGTATGCTGTTGGTACTGATCTAGTTGGTGGACCAGCATAGCCATGTTGTTCTCCAACAAAAACATATTTCTGATGAAGCTGGTTGACCAATTAAGGGAGGTTAACTGGTTAACAGTGATGTATAGAATTGCAATTATTTTCACTACATTTCTAATTTAAATCTTTTTTTTTTTTTGGCTAGTTGTGAATTGCTGTTTTCTTGAATTTTCTAGCATTTTGCAACATCTGGCAACATTTCAGCAGTAAGGATTTGTGTACATCATTTTCTCTCGCTTTTTAGAATCAGAATAAGCAATGTGCATTTGAAGATTTGAGGCAGTTGTTTTCATTTGAACTGATCGAACCGGTTTGAGATCGGAACGGTTCCACAGTAGCCCCTCACTGCAGAACACAAGATTCAGGGGGCGTGGTTGGATCCACATCTAGGGGGTGGAGATTGGTAGGTTTAGGGGTGGAGATAGGTTTAGGGATCAGGGGGTGGAGATGGGTAGGTTTAGGTATAGGTGGGAGGAGTTGGATCTGGATCCAACCATGCCCCCTAGAACACCTTGCGTGTTGCGTGCGTATATGCAGATTGAGTTAATTTTAAGTTAAATGTTATATTAATAGCAAATATTATTTCATGGTTAGGTAATTACAAAGTAAAGGGGAAATTTTCCGTGAATTGGTCTAACCGATCTAAACAGTTTGAATTGATCGGAAAGGTTCCAACGTAAATTACTAACTCAAATTAGTCGGATAAGTGGTTACAAGATGGTGTTACATCAAGGCTAAGTATTATATATGGTAGTTAAAGGGATAGTTCACCTTCAGTTGCTGGTCCCCATTGCCTTCCATAGTATGGGGGGAAAAACACTATGCAAGTCAATGGGGACCAGCAACTGAAGGTGAACTATCCCTGTGAAATAATATTGTTTAATATTGTTTCATAGTTTGTTTAATTGCAGAAAAAGTCTCTCCCTCTACTGTCTGGCACAGCTCACAGCAAGCAATGGCCTGGTTTTTGGCTAAGCTCAGCTGCCATGAACAGCAGGAAGCAGAGTCGTGATGGGAAAGACAGTGAGAGCATGTAATATTTATACCAGACAAGAACCAACTGAGCAAGACTCAGTATAATTTTCTGTTCGCCCACAGCCTCCCACAATCTCTATCCACACCATGCGACGTCTGTGGAGGTGCGAGTGGGGATGTAAAACATGCCGTACTGGAGGAAGAGCAGTCCCCTGTGTTTCAGTGTGAAGAATAATACACACACCTGCAGTTACTGACTGTTCCTGATTTCCATTGGCAACAATGCTGCGCTTTGCATAGAGAACATGAGAGAAACCATGGGAGGCAGTAAACCATGAAACTGGCCCAGTGGTGAAAGAAGCAGCTTTCTTCAAAAAGGAGGGGAGGAGGACGGGATGGAGGTTTGCTGATGCACACATGAAAAAAAAGACAACAACAAAAAAAACTCACACATATGCACACAAACACACACTGACACAAAAGACAAATGTAATTTTGCACAATGAAGCCACCTTTAATTTGTCCGGCACATACATTTACTGAAAATGTGTTAAAAAATTTCCTACAGCTCTGCATTTTGAACTTAAAATGCCTCTTCTGGACAGAAACATCAGACATTCATTCAAATCTTATAAATATGTTGTACTTTTTAAATTTACTTTGTATGCTAAGAGGCCCTTAATGTGAGGCATCTCCCTTTCACTGTTGCTAATTTCCAAGGTCTATGACAATGTCATAACAGTAATACAGGCTAGGACAGTCTTATGTCTGTCGTTATGGAATGAGGAGAGCAATGGAAAGAAAGAGAATGCTGCTCAGGACTTTTTGGGAAGACAATTTGGGGGGGAGCATAGTTCAGGTAGGGAGTACCATAATATTGTTTACGCCCAAAGGTACTGACAGCTTCATGGACTTGCACGCCATCTAGTGTCTATTGTCCATCAGAAACAGAAAGAGCTTTATTGCCAAGTGTGTTTGTTTACACACACAAGGAATTTGTCTTGGTGTCAGGAGCTTTCAGTACAGGTAATAAAGTGAAATAAAACACTAATAATAAAGACAATAGACAACATATGTATTGTATGTATGTACAACATGTATTTATATGCTTTTCACGGTTTTCAGGTTAAAAAAGTGGTTTGATGTTGTACAACCTGTCTTGGAACAAGCCAGAAAGAGGGAAGAACGAGAAGCCCAGTAAGACAATACCGTTGTAATAGTTTCCATGGCGTTTATTGAAAAATCTTTGACTACCACCATTTTCATTCTGCACATTCAGACGGCAATGGGGAATCACTAAGCCTTTCATTACGTCTTTTAAATGCAAGAGCTTGATCCTCAAAAAAAGGCGTAAGCTTAGGGTTGCCAACCGTTCCGTTTAATACGGAATCGTCGCGTATTTAAGGCATCAAAGAAGCGTTCCGTATGAAAGCTATACGGAACGCAGTTTGTCCCGTATTTAAGGCATATGCCGTATGAACACCTAGACCATACGAATAACAAACCCTACATTGAGAATTAATCATTCTTTTTTGACAAGTGTTTGATTTGTGAACATAGCCGTTCCAGGGAGGTGTTAAGACCAATCGGAATCCTCTGCCGGCTGGTCGCTCCTGCTTCACAGCGAGCGGGACTCGCGCTAACGGAGTGGGGTTTTTTAACGACCGCGTTTCGACTTCAGCAAATCAGTTTGAGCGAGTGCAAACAACGTGATTCCAACATCCAGCCACGCAAGAAAACGTGCATTTTACCTGAGGGAAGACGTGATCAATAAGGAAAGTCGTATTTCTCTAATGTATACACCTAGATAAAACAATTTACATTTACGTAACTTCCAGGGTATTCTTAACCTTGAATATCATTCTTAAAACACAAAATAACCAATGAAGTGTCAAGCACCCAAAGCAGTCCATATTTATTCTATAAGTTCTCTTTAATTGAAAAATATGCATTTTCATATATAGGCTACTGTAGTAGGCCTACTGTAGGCTATATTACACACACGTATCAGAAGTCAGAAAGAGCTGTATTGCCAAGTATGTTTGCACATACAAGGAATTTGTTTTAGTGTCACAAGCAGTGTTGGGGAAAGTTACTTTTAAAAGTAATGCATTACAATATTGCATTACTCCCTAAAAAAAGTAACTAATTACGTTACTTAGTTACCTTTTATGGAAAGTAATGCGTTATATTACTTTTGCGTTACTTTCGCGTTACTTTGGGCAGGGCTTGATTGTTTTTAATATAAGAAGTTCTATTTATAGCAAATATAAAAGCCCTTTCACACCAAAAAGTGTAATGAATAAACCTCAGGCTGAAGCAAAAGTAAATTCACGTCTGTACAGTAGAACGCAGGTTTTCTATTTTAATATACTTTAAAATATAATTTATTCCTGTGAAGCAAAGCTGAATATTCAACATCATTATTCCAGATTTTAGTGTCACATGATCCTTCACAAATCATTCTAATATGCTGATTTATAATCAATGTTGGAAACAGTTGTGTATTCTTTGGGACCTGTGATATTTTTTCAGGATTCTTTGATAAATAAAATGTTAAAAATATAGTTTAAAAAATTTGTGTTAAATATAGCCTACACAACTATTCCAAAAAAGGTTTGGGGTCAGTAAATGCTTTTTTCTTCTTCTTTTTTTCTTTTTTTTTTTTAAGAATCTTTTAGAATACTTTTATTCAGCAAGGATGTGTTAAATGGATAAAAAGTGATATTGTTAGAAAAGATTTCTATTTTGAATCAGTTCTGTTCTTTTTAACTTTTTATTTTGTTTATGGAACACAGGTTCCAAAAAAATATTAAGCAGCACAACAGTTTCAACACTGATAATAAATCAGAATAAGAATTATTTATAAAAGGATCATGTGGCACTGAGGACTGGAGTAATGACGCTGAAAATGCAGTGCCAGCTTTCGCTTCAGCTGGGGAAAAGTGGAGGGTTCAGATGGACCCAGTATGTATAACAATCGTTTGGACTGTACTGTTAAGAAAGACGGGTTCAAGTACCTCTCCAACCGAAAATACTGGCATCCTGAACTGAGATTAAGTGAAGTGAGTCAACACAAATGTTTTGTTTTCTTAATGACAGATACTATAATATTGTATTTTATTATAATAAAATAATGTAATGTGTTATTTAATATTATATACTTTTTTTTTTATTCCTCACAGGATGTGTGGGGATCATTTCTCAGAAATTGAGCCCAGTTTGCCCAGGATGTACGTGTGGGTCCTTGATCTCTTCTCTTACATTCTGGGAGTCCATCAGGCAGAAGTGCGCAAAGTGGTCCTCAACGTTGAACGTCACGAATCATCAGCCCAAGATTCAGTGGACTTTAACTTCATGCAAAAGGAAGAAAAAAAGGTCCAAAACTGCAACCCATGTTCATGAAGAGAATATCACTGGCAGAGTATGAAATCTATGGAGGACCAAACCTGCAGAAATAATAAATAAATAAATAACAGGAAAATAAAGAAATAAATTACTTGATAAAAACAAATATAGTTCATTTGTAATAAAATTTAATCTTGAATTTATTTTATGACCTTTTTCCTATATGTATTATTTTCTGTATTTATTTTTACATTTATTTTTATTCTTTTTAAGTTTTATTTACTTATCTTATAATTTATTTTTTATATTTCTTTCTTTCTTTCTTTATTTTAAATGTATTTATTCATGCGTTTATTTATTTTTTATATTTATTTATTCCCACATGTATTTATTTCCAGATTTATTTATTTATTCATTTATTTTCGTTGTTAATTTCTGCAGGTTTGGTCCTCCATAGAAATCGGCACATCAGTTCCCAAGATCCCTTTTGTTTCCCTGCATCAACAGCAGCAGATTGTTTTTTGTCATGTCAGATTTTCACTTTTTCAATAGTGTTTTGGAGTATTTTTGATCTGTTATGAGACTTGGAATGAACAATATCTATTTCCCTCAAAAATGTATTAATTTTTTTAAATGTTTTTTATAATTTGATTAAAAAAATACACTTACATTGATTGTAGCTACACAGATGAACCAACAGGGGGCGTAACGCATCTGACAATCGAGCGCTGACAGATTCTTTTGTCCTGCAGCTCACTAAAATTTTGTCAATTTATTTGTGTGAGAAAAATGGACAGTTCTAAAGTAATTCTACTGGGTCCTTCGGCTGCCTGAGGGTTTTGTGTCTAAGTAGTTTTCTTTGTTCTTTGTTTGTTGCAGTATTTTGTCCCAGATGAAGGGTCATAATAAGCCATTTCAGTTTTGTTGAGGACTACAGTAGCATTGGCTAAAGATTAATTTTACTGTACTTTAGCCTGTAAATCCAGCAGGGCAAGAATGATGGCTGGATGAAGAAATTTGAGGAAGATGGAGCTAGGGGGCTGAGCCAGAGGGGAAACCAGGACAAAGAGTCTGTGTGGTGTCAAGGGTGTTTCTCTGGCACTATTCTCCAGCCAAACCAGCTGACCGTGTGTGTGCATGTAAACACCGTCCACATGCTTCCTGCAAGAAAAGCCCTGACGTGTATAAACATATACAGACACGCATAAAAACTCTGTTTCCAGCTAAACAACAACCCGGCATACTTTTCAGAGTTGTTTTCCCTTCTCACGTGTAGAGTGGGCAGTCTGCAATATTTTCCTGGCATGATTTCTGTTTGACTTGGGCTCTCCCAAACAGACAGCACTATTTTTGAGCTGCACACATTACATGGTGCCAAACGGAAAACACCCGGTCTGGGGATTGCACTGCACGAGCAGATTTTAACCTTAACTAACTGACCATGGTTTGTGTACACACAGATAAACACGGAAGAAAAACTGCAGCAGCAACATGGCTTTAAGAAACGTTTGGACAAGAAATGGAGCAAAATTTTTCAGAACAGATCATTACGCAAACAGCTTGCAGCACTAATTTCTTCCCATCATTTTCAAATAAACAACTCCTGTTTCACTTGTTGTTTCGCGTCATTCCCGTTCAACTTCTCACATTTGTTTTCATGACAAAACGTGGTTTGGGGACCGGATAGAGTCGAGACTAGAGCCCCGTGTAGTGTGTGACCCCCTGTTGTGGATCATTTCGTGTCACGTGTGAACACCACAACGACTTCAAGACAGACAGCAAGTCATGTCTGAACAGCACAACAATCTGAATACATTTAAAGTCGTGTAGTGTGAACTAGGCCTTAGTGTCAGTATTTGTTGCTTTGACGCGGAAGTTTAGTTCGACAGATTTGTCTGTGTCTAGCAATATTTAGTCCTCAGAAAGTGCTCGCAACCATTTATGTTTTATATCATAAATTTACATTAAATCACTGAGGAAAATGTTTATAAAATAGTTGTCACTTTTGTCAGAAATTTCTTGTTAGTTTTTGAATTGAAGCAGTCTTATTTTAAATATCGTGACTTCAAAAAGCCTCATCACCTCAAAATGAATGTCTTAATATTTTTTTCCATGTTTTTCTACATATTTTACCAGATCACCTATACATATGAGCTTTTAGTGGCAAGACCTTCAAAGTCTTTATTTGAAATGGTGTAATACTTAAAAAATGTATTATAATTTGTGTGCACTATACAGCACGCATTTACTTTTTTATCTGCAAAAATGCTTTGCAAAATATAAAATGGAATCATTTTTTTCAATATGCTGTGCACAATGTATTTTTAGACAGGACCTGCTGTAAGTGTAACAGCAGTAAGTGTTTTCCAGTGGTTCACAGTGAAATCAAATGCTAGTTCCTTACACTAGATTATCTTCTGAATTCAATTTCCTGTTTAGATGGAAAACCATAAATGGTTTACATTTTCTCACTGTTAGTTAAACCAAGAGGACAGACCATCTGGTTTACAGTTGTTTTAGTTAATAGTTGCTAGTAAACTGGTCAGTGTAAGTCAATGTGCATTTATCCTTTTTTGCACTATGTTGCACATTCAGTACAGGGTGGTGTGAATATTGTGAAACATTTTCCATCCTTCTGTGTGAGTCGTTGGTGTGGAGGCGAACTGTTTGCTCGTACAGTTTCAACTCATGTGACCGTGCCTCTGAGAATTTATATAACTTAGTCAAAATGCTGAGTAGTGTGTCTCATTCCAGGACAGAAATTGTGAGAATAAAGCAGCAACGTAAGATGCTCTTGCTTTAGTTTATGATGTTTATAAATTATCATTTAGTTTCTAACAGGATGCAGAAGTTTTGGGCTACGCAACACGGGAAGCATGTTGCATCTCAGAGGTTAAAAGCACGCCCGCCCTTTTTGGATGACCTACTTTTTAAGAACCCCACCTATCTGAGCTCAAGTCATTCAGTTCAGACGCTCTGCAGCAGCACATACTGGATCGAGCCCCAAAGTTTCAACTGTTTTCAACTGTTTTTCCTCAGCAGCCCAAAGCAGACAGCACATCTGCCACCCAACCCTCCTCATAGCCTGTGTGTTTGCATGCCCTGTTTGGCTTCTCTCTTTCACACACACAGACACAAACTCTGTTTCTTCTGGCCCGCAGCCTAACCCCCATACATGGCCTCACTACCCTCCCAAGATTCCACGGTCTCTGGGTTCAAACAGCTCATACCATCCATCAGGAGAAGCTCTGCTTCTCGAAAACACTGATGATGAATCTAGAGTCTATAAGTTTTTTTTAAACTAATCTGTAAGACTACAAAATTTGGTTATTTGGGATCTGACAATCTTTGTATTTTCTCAGCTTCATTTTAAATTTGTGTGCAAAGCAATCAAAGGTTGTATGTCTTTTATAGATCTCCAAAATTGTATATATATAATTTTATTCATCATTAATTGACACTCTCTTGTGAAAAGCTGCCATAAGACTTCACCTTCACCACCCCAACCAGCCAAAATCTTTATTCGTATGCAATTCAGCTCACAAGGAAGGAAGCAGAATCATGCAGTGCATAGGATTTATTTTTTTTTGCTGCACATAATGAAATGGAAAACACATGACTAATTCAAGTAGTAATATCTTGTGAAATATTTTCCATTTAATCACTTGTATTTTATGCAAACCCTTTAGTTCTAGTTCTGAAAATATTAATGTAATACTTGAGAAACAAAACTAGGGGTAGAATAGGGGTGTAGAAGGCAACATCTGGTTTTGCTTTGTAATTGTTACCTTTTGAAGAATAATGTTCTACTTTTGAACAATAGTGTATGTGGATATATTCTTTATTAGAATGACGACTGCTTCCTGTAAAAACATTTGAGTGTTTAAATGAAACAATTTTATATTGATTCCTTCGTACATTTTTGAATACAACTGTTAAGTGTTACATTAAATATATCAAAATATATTTATATTATTAAATAAAAAAGTATTCGAAATATAGAGCGCTAACCCCACTATGACAGCTGAAACTGCCCAATGCTTGAGTGGAATCCACACTATAATGTTCAGAAGTTTGGGGTCAGTAAGAAATGAATTTTATTCAACAAAGACACAATAAAATTGATCAAACTTGAAGACATTTATACACTTAATAATATTTGACAATATTACTGTTTTTATGTATTTGATCAAATAAATGCAGTCTTGTTGAACATAAGAGACTTCTTTGAAAAACAATCTTAACAACACCAAACATTTAATTATCAGTAGTGTCGATCCACTTACTTTTGTCAGGATGTTTTCAGTTTATGTGCAACTTTTCTTCTAATTCATTTACCTGTTTCCTTGTTCCATCATCTTTTGTTTACTTGTGACTCCCACAAGACCCTTTTTAACAGATATAAAAACAACAGAAAAATTCCAATCCTGGATTCAAAATGTAACAATTATGAAGCTAAATTAAATGTTGTCTTCTATACACCCCTAAGAAATGTGTTTCTCTAACAAAAATCCTCTTTTGTTGTTTAAATGCGTGAGTTTAGCACTTATAAAAGTAAATATGTGCCATTGGATTACCAAATATTACCATATCTGTGGCAGAAACGTTCAGTCTTTATTATCAGTCAAAATTGCTGAACCTCCTCTATATTCATAGAATTAGCCTAAATATTGCTGTTTAATAGGACATTATAATATTTGCCTTTGTTCACGTGTCAATTACGTGTTTAGGACTCATTTTATATTACTGGCTCATCTTTGCAGAAAAAAAACAATCAAAGTGTTGCCCATTTATATGTGATACATTTTAGAATGTCAACAATAAATTTACTTTATTTCTTTAATTTCCATTCTAAGAATATTAATGATTCCTGAGATTTTTCCAAGGACAGCATATGTTTTCCTCAGCTGTACGACAAATTACTAATCTCCTCTTTCTTTTTCACTGGATATCTGAATCTCTGAAGAGGAGGGGGCAACTGAAGCCTTTTGTCTGCTCAGCTCTGCTCACCCAGACAGACCAGCAAAATCACAGCCCTCCTGCAGGGACACACATTTAGGATATATATGATTTGCACACACTTACACTTGTTCATACTAATCTTTTTAGTGTAGGAACAGCTAATTATCACGACAAAAACACAAAGAGAGACACATAAAGGTTAGTGTAGCTACAACAAAGAAATGCAGGATAGTCGTAGGCTCCGCCCTGGATTCTTTCACAGAAAGCAGAGGTTCCTGAGTTCAGTTTAGTTCAGTGGTTCCCAACCCTGGTCCTGGAGTCACCCCAACACTGCACATTTTGCATGTCTCCTTTCTCTGACACACCAATTTCAGGTCTTGGAGTCCCTACTAATGAGCTGAGGATCTGAATCAGGTGTGTCTGATTAAGGAGACATGCAAAACATGCAGTGCTGGGGTGCCTCCAGGACCAGGGTTGGGAACCACTGGTTTAGTTCACTAAGGTCTGTGTTCGCACGTGATGCGGAGATGTAATGATTTCCGGACCACGCTTGTGGCCACTGTCTTTGTGAGAAGACGACAGAAAATGACAGAAAACCATGCATCCTCTCACAAAGAACTGTTTTTATCATTTTTCTCGAAGTGTTTATTTTCGTTAAAAAGGCTAAATAAATATGTATATGTATATTATTTCGATATGATTATTGCTATTGGTACAATTATTGTTGTGTCATTATTAGTACAGCTATTATTCATTATTTCCATTGTAGGCTGTTTCTT
This sequence comes from Sinocyclocheilus anshuiensis, assembly GCF_001515605.1. Lineage (NCBI taxonomy): Eukaryota > Metazoa > Chordata > Actinopteri > Cypriniformes > Cyprinidae > Sinocyclocheilus > Sinocyclocheilus anshuiensis. The sequence continues at coordinate 729,232 of NW_015553274.1, forward strand.
TCATAAGCAGCATCTCACCGTGTCCCCGTTTCCCCTTTGTATACCAGTAGCGTGAGGCTACTAAATATTAATGACAACACTATAAAAGCAATACAGTCTATCCATAAAAAAGCAATAGTCATATTTTATGTAATATATAGACTATACGGTTTTCGCTTCTTTGTTTCAAATGTGTTTTGAATACAGGCGTTGGCTCACGTTACTTCATTGTGGACTGGTCTGCGCATGCCAAACTCCACTGGCACAGCTAACCAGACGCGTGCGAGTATCTCACGATTCCGCTCGTTCGCCGCGCCGACCTTTCCCCCAGTTCTCGAGCACTGGGTTCACCGGGTTTACTCTGACACCGCTGACTCCTCTGTAACGCCCCCCAACAGCTACGCACCCCGTTTCAGCCAATCAGCGAGCGATCACGTACTGATCACGCGCTGCCTGCTTTCCCATTGGTCCGTTCCTGCTACACCTTTGTTTTTGATTGGTAACATGTTACCACCCGCCAGAGTGCTCTGAATTTTGTTTCTGTTTTTTTTTCTTCTTTCTGTTGTTTTTTTTGCGCTTCTGATTCACTCAGCTGAGGTTGAACCTTGATGTAAAAAGTGGTTAGACTTATGTGCAGAGGCTTCGTATCACAGCTGTCTTCCCGTTGCTTTTCATAGACGTACACTTATGCTGAATTTTGCTTCTGACTCCGGCCGGGTGAGTTGATTATATTGCTGAAGTGGTTTTATTGCTACTTTTACATTTTTTGCGCATTGACCCACTAATGGCATCCGCTTTTGCTGTAAATTGCCACCCATGTAAAATAATTTCATGCTCATTGACGGAGAACAATTGACTTAGAACAGAGCAATGCTTATAATTTCTGTTTACACACATAAAAAACAACATATTCGATCTTCTTGACACTTGCAACGAGCAACATTCTTTGTGTTACATTGCTTTAATTAAATTAAGTCATGACGAACCGTTTGCCGCAATCATTGTTGTGCATTTCCCTCCTGCATTAAGCTGCAGTGCTACTTTACGTTTAAACTGTTGTCATATTTTTTTTATTCGCTAGCGACCTTATTTGAACCCTGAACATACTCGAGTTTGAACATTTTTCTCCTATTTCATTTTTGCATTAAATTGTCAGTTATTTTAGAATGCATTGTTTGTTTGTGTTATTACAACAACGTTGTGCATTGTTTCTATCACGCTTTGTATAATCACAAGGGCTCCGTTATGGCATAAAGAGTAACTTTAATGCAATATGTCTTGATATGGTTTACCACCCTTGGATGATACTTTTTGCATGGCATACTCACATGGCGCTTTGGTTGGGTGCACGTCACTCTTAAATCTATATTTGGCCATGGGAGGTTCCCAGCAGCTCACGTTAACGCTGTGCTAGGCTCTGGGTGGGTGTAGTCGACCAGCACTGGGGCCCCTTTCTTTGCTTATGAATGGCAAAAGCTATTTACAGCAGATGCATGACAAACATCGCCCCTTTTGCTACTTTTATTGTGTATCATGCAATTACATTGAGCACATTTCATTATAATGGTATTGTCAATTCAGATTCAGCGTTATTGCAGTTCAGCAACCAGCCCACTGTGGCATTAAAATGACAAATGTGTTTTTTTCCAATCTGTAGTCCAGTCTCGTGGACATCTGTGAAGCGATGATGGAGAGAAACGGGCATGACAGTGAGAAGTCCTGCTCCTACACTCTGGAATACAACGACCTGGAGGCTGCAGAGGCTTTGGTGTGCATGAGCTCCTGGGTCCAGAGGACGCACAAGCCTCGCCCACTGACGCCCACTTCAGACTCCTGCGATTCTCTCCCGTTGCAGCCTGAACTCAACGAGTCCCCTAAAGACCTGGTCTCCCTCTCGTCACTGGTGAGTTTTTTTTTTTTAAAGAAAGAAAATGTACTTTGTTCTAGTTCTTAGTGAGCATTATAAATAATATTTCCAAAAAAAAGGTTTGAGGATGCTGCTGTTATGGCCTAAATCATTTTGAAACAGAAACTGGACATCATATATTACCAGACTATCAAGTTGTTATGAACACAACAAACTCACACAGAAACTAGGAGATGCATTACAAATGAAAACAATATTTGTTCTAAAATTGGCACAAAAATATGTTTGATATTCTTCGACTGGATGGACTCATAGTCTGAGTTTGTGCCCATCACACACTAATTGATTTTCTCTGAAATTGTTAAACTCCGACTGGCCTTTGCCAACTAGCGTCAACTCGTCCAGACTTAAATTTAGGCCAAAAATCTGAGTACAAGTTGTGTAGTATACTCCAGCCTTAAAGGAAATTCCCAATGCTCAATGCAAATCTCCTCTCTCCAACAGTGCATGACCCCTCCCCATAGCCCAAGCTTTGCGGAAACTTCAGGCACAGCGGTTCTTAGTACCTCAGTGGCCTGCTCAGGTCTCAAACCACATCCCAGACTATGCTCAGCCTTGACCAACAGGGCTGCATGTCACATCAACTTGCATCCTAGCACCACAGTCCTGCTCAACCCATCACTACCAACAGAACAGCCCTCACTTCGCAGAGCCACCAGCGTTATACGGCACACTGGCGACAGATCAGTGGACCACAACATTCCATCTCCGACCACAGGGCAGGAGAAGCCATGTTCCTCAGAAATCCCTCTACAGCACACAGAGCCAATTGCCAACCTCACAGCCGAACTGCAAAGCTGCAGTAGCCCATGTGACACTGCAAAAACGGAGAGAACTTCCCCTTCCCCTCACTCCACGGGTATTGCTATCCCAACATCACCGCCCGCCATTCCCCAGACGCCCATGTCCAGCCCGCCAGTGCTCTGTCAGGTGTTTCCTGTTAACGGGCAGACTGGAATCATCTCCGCATTTGTTCAGACTCCAGTTCAGATGCAGGCCTCGGGATCGAAGCCCATTCTTCCACATTCTCAACCTCTTCTGGTGGGCTCACCTGTGGCTCAGGGCACTGTGATGTTCGTTGTCCCGCAGTCTCGGGTATCCCAATCCTCCACCTGCCAGCAGAGCATTGTTACACTTGGGAACACGAAGCTTCTGCCCTTGGCACCCGCTCCAGTCTACGTGCCCTCAGGTCAGAGCAGTGGAGTGACACAATCTGACTTCTCGCGCAGACGGAACTATATCTGCAACTTCCAAGGCTGCAAGAAGACTTACTTCAAAAGTTCCCACTTGAAGGCTCATTTGAGAACCCATACAGGTTTGTATCTATCTGGCAGACAATATGTTTTTGTTCTAATAGGTTGCATCCATAAAACATGTTTGTTGATCATCTTCCTCTGTATCTCAGGTGAGAAGCCTTTCAGTTGCCATTGGGAAGGGTGTGACAAAAAATTTGCCCGTTCAGATGAACTCTCCAGGCATCGTCGGACGCACACGGGTGAAAAGAAATTTGTCTGTCCTGTCTGTGAGCGTCGGTTCATGCGAAGCGACCACCTGACCAAGCACGCACGGCGTCATATGACAACCAAGAGGTCCACAGCGTGGCCTAACGAAGTTCTCGACATGAACAAAATAGCCACTTCCCAAGCACCATCTTCCATGCCCCTTAGTCTGCTTCTTCCTGCCTCAAACTAGGTCGAGACTTAGACCACTCACCTCAGTCACCTCAGGACAATATCCAACTTACCATTTAACAGGGGAAATACAAGAAAATCAAGGCTGCTACACATCCATGTTCAAAAAACAACGTGACATTGCACTGGATTTTTATTTTAATCATGGTTGTTTATAAGGAATTCTTGTTTACTTTTATATAAGTTATGTCTCCCGATGTGTATTTACTCCCTTTGCCAAAGTCTTTACATCAGTTCATCTGTTACTTACTCTTTACTGTTGTATAGTTGTAAATAAATATCACTATCTATATGAATGTAATGTGTATTCAAATTTGCATTTATTGTTGATATATGAATAAATGTTATTGATGTTACTTCTGTTAATTGGACAGTATTCCTGTATGCGATACTACCTGCAATATTCCATATTATTTAATAATAAACATTTGTAGTAAGAATATAGAATTTGTTTTATTTGTTACCTCTATTTTTTGAGCTGAGTTTGAGACCTCAGTAATTTATTAAAAAAATAAGCCTTTTAAGCCATTACACACTGCCTAGACTTAAAATAACAAAAACACCTAAACGCATTAAACGTAGAAATTACACAACAAATAAACATAACACGTAACAGGCTGACAAGTGTTACACAACGTGTAAAACGTCGAAAAGGAAAACAATGGAATCATTACATAGCCATGAACTGGTGTGACGACACAGTTACACAACACCAGGGGCAAGTTCAAGCTCAAACCGGTACGCAACATTTTGCTACAGTTTCCGGTTTGAACGACATGTTTCCTGGAAACGGTGTGCAACGGGGTTTGAGATACGTTTTCTCTTGTTTGGATGGTGTGTCAAAAATGTCAGCCCAATCAGCAGCAACATGTATATAAACCACGTGGTATTAAAGAGACAGCTCGCACAATGTAATTAACATCTAAATAAATTCACAAGAGCAAGTATATTGTTTGCACGTTTATTTACACTAAAGGCAAAATAACTAAATAATGAGAGCACAAGTATAGATCTGGAACTTCTTTAAGTCTGTCTAAATATCGTTTAGTAATTGCAATGTCTTCTGGTCCATATCCTTTCCTTAGGAAGGTGTGCTAGACACTGATTAATGTAACATAAAAATACTATACATATTTATATATTTTGCTATTGTATTGTGGAGTGACACTTTCATAAACTTTTCTATACCCCTCTGATTATATAATGGCATTGGTAAATATTAAAATATAGCACAACAACAGTGATCAGCAATAATGATAAGCCTAATACTCACAATAAAAATAATAAGGTCATATAGATCATAACACAGTCTCGGAGGTAAGAAGTGGATTATCCTTCACCTGAAATGTTTGTCTTTTCATCCTAAAATGCGAGGCAAATGTTGGATCACAATAATTCGGAACCACAGTTTCCACAAATCCCTTCACTCGATTGGGATGTTCTCTTTTATTCTGGAGGGCAAGGGCAGTGACTGTAACATTGAGCGTATTTTGCAGTATTAAACACGTATTTATAACGATTTTTAATCAGGCTCCGAAAAATCTTAAAAAAGAACACAATGAATGGCCTTCTCAGCTGCCATAATCGCAACTCTTGCGTCATCAGAACAGGGCGTTCAACGCACCACCGTTTCCGTTTAAAAAACGTTTTGCACCGTTTTGTCGGGGCTGAACGCAGCCCCACTCAACATCAATTCTCAACATTGTCACCCCACAGCACCCAGTAACAAACCTCGTCCAATCACATTGCTCCATTGTGGAGCGGTTAGGGGGCGCGACCAATCACAGAGGATGACGAGCTGTAAATATGACTGACAAGCCTTGGTCTCCGCCCATTTGCCTTGCTGACCGATATTTCCAAACGAAACAAGAAAGCACAAAGAAAAAACAATATACATTGTTACTGTACTGAAAGTTGACAAATACAGTTTTTCTATTTTAATGATGATTATCTAAACCAAAGTGAGAAGTAAGAAAAATGGGTAAACTCGATGACGGCCTATTACGTGACTGTCTTTTTTATCTTGTGGAGAACCAGTGTTATGCCATATTCGCATTTGACCATTAGTTGTTTGTCATATATGATGACAATACTAACCTTTTAACAACTTTTTGCAAATGCAGACAATTCATTTTAAATGTCTCTCAAACGGCAAGTTTTTATTAAAGGTTAGGTGCGTCCCCTGCTGGTTTCTTTAGCAGAGGCAGTTTACTGTATGGCATAACTGTTCGAGGATTTGTTGTATTTCCACCACAGGTCTCGCATCTGGTGATTTCATAGTAGCTAAAATCATTTATATATTTATTTTGGATTGGAATATTTTGTTCTGTATTATCATTCAGCCAAAAACATAGAACAAATTATTACATTAATAACTAAATAAATAATGTCATCTGAGAATAAAATAAAATACCATGAAAAAGATACGTATGCAGCTTTTTTTCTTAACACAAATGTTTCGCTTTTATGTGATTATTGTCCTCCTGCCACTAGGGGCAGTCTCTAAAAAGCATGCTGTATTTTATCCCAGGCAGGGACCTCTTGGGCGTTTTTATTGTTCTTTGTCGACTCCCGCGTCCTGAAAACGTTTTTGTTATGAAACAAAAATGGATTTCAATATTTTTGATTTTTGCAAAATACGTTTTTAACACAATTTGGGTTATTGTTTTTAACGTAGATTTTGAAATGAATCTCAAAGCTCGTAGGAATCCGTGTTTTGGTTTGGTTGTTGTGAGCAACTGGCTTAGCAGCTGATAGTTTGTTGTGGTGTAAAGTTTAATCAACAATAAAATACGTATACTTAGAATCTCTCTTTTTAGACACTTAAGTAGCGTGTTATATTAATTAATGGTGCCCAACATGATCTTTGTGCTTGTGGACGAGAGAAACAACTAGAAAAAATAATAATTTTCCGCCACGTCAATGGGATGATTTTATGAAGGTAAGTTAGTAAATTCAAAGATCACATGTAACGTTATAGTTTTGTGTTCACCATTAAAAATGAATTTCCGTTTTTTTCTGGGTGATAGTACCAGTTATGTATTTGTTATGATTGTTTACTCAAATCTGGCGCCAAACCATTGCTTACTTTCGGGAGGGATTGTTGTTGAAAATAGGCTTGGATTTGTGGCTGCGACGTTGTAACAAAAGGTATTTAAAAAAATGTATTTTCTCCATACAGCAGATGAGAAGTAATATTTATTGTGTGCTGTTTAATGTGACTGGTAACCGCAGTCGGTCTCGACTGGAGTGGTTTCGTTGGCATTACGTGTCATTTTCAATAACCTTATTCTGTTCAAAGGGAATTACAAATGATGCCAACTCATTAATGTAAAGTGTGAACAGACATGCTATTACTAATACTGTATGTAAATGTAAGGGTTTCTTGTGTGGGCTGTTAATTTGAACACACGTTTTATACACTTTAGTATATTGTAAATTAAATACTTTGTACAAAATTACCTGATTTTAATACATAGCTTTTGTTCCATATTCGCGCCTTTTTAAACCTGTTTGTGTAATTGCACGTTCGGTTTTGTGTAACACTTCGCATCCCCCAACGCGTTTGAATTTCCCGCTAGGCGTAGCTCTCACGTGAGGTCTTGGAGAATTCTGATTGGTCCATCTGATGAAAGAATTAAAAGGACCAAACAAAGCAGTAAAGTTTGCCCTTTTCCTATTGGCTGACAATGAGCGCCAAGAATCGAATATAAAAGAATCCCCGGCATTCATACTTCGTTTTCCTTCCTCCAGCTGGACTGTGGATCTTCAATCTTACACTTCATTTTATTTATTTGTAGCTTTGTTTTAGAAGTTTTGTTTTTTTTATTATCCTAATTTTCTCTTTTACCTAACACTCTAAGCTTTACAATGCCGTCAACTCGCTCTCCACTGAAAACCAAGAATGAAAACACCATTTCTGCACAAACGAATAACATGTCCTTGGTGGACAAAGAAAACACGGTAAGTTTAGTTTTTAGGTATATATAGAACGTGCTATTACTTCTAAAACGTGTAGTGAGATGCTTTAAATTGTAAGCGTCTTGATCAATACTATATATTTTGCTAGAAACCTCACATTTGCTTAACTAAAAAGCCAAATGCTAAACATGTTAATCGTGGTAAATCTTCTAAATGGGTTATTTGTTTTGTCCTCAGCCACCCAGTCTGAACTCCACCAGAATCCTGGCGTCCAAAACGGCGCGCAAAATCTTTGATGATTCAGAGGTACGCTCACTTTAACTGCATTCCTGCACGTTTTTTCAGGATTCACAACATCAACGCATGTTATATATACCATTTTAGATGATTAGTGATTTCTCGAGCGATGTTTTCAAAGTGATGAAATTTGGCGGATTCAGAGCGCGCCAAGTTGGGCTGATCAATCCAAACTGTCCGGGCCTTTAATAAGAACAATAGCTCATAAGCAAATCTTACTGGACTCCATGACACATGGTCACTTAAAATGATATTATTTTGTGTTTTGAGACCGCTAATTTATTGGGTAATATTTTGTTTTGGCGGGTCAGTATCTCGAGCTGATTTAATGTTGTTAACTACGCAGAACTGATGTGAAAACTTGTCTAAACATGAAAATACTCCCGTTCTGTATGACAATTGTTTGTTAAACATTAATGTTTATATGACCATATTATTTTCTTAAACTTTATCCGGTTAAACGGAAGAGCACTCTTGTTTTACCGGCTAACTAGACCGGAAGTAGTAGCATCGCTTGGAGGGGAGTGAAACGGAATCCCCATATGGACCCACACAAAGCTGCGTGTCTATTTCTGGTGTTTAGATTCAGTAATATGAAAATAGTTACAAATGGTTACCAAGGCAACAAACCCTGGCGAAACTAGCATATTGGTCAAAATGGTAAATCTTTAAGTGTTTAATGCCTTGTGGTTGATTGAGTAAAATAAGTGTAATAAAATATTTTGGTTTTAAAGTCTTTAAAATGTAATGCGTATGACATTGGCAAATCATTAAACATTTTGTGCATAGTTTTTAGCCTTACTGGCAATGGGCATAATGGGATGATTTTGTGTTCCTTCCATTCACACTGGCTGTTAGATTTTTACTTGCCATTTAAAATTTGGTTTGTTGCCAAATCTAAAGTTTTACCTTTTGACTTTTAAGGACCAGACAAAAGCTAGAAAGGGAGCTGTGGAGGAGGAGCCCCTTCTGAAGGAGAACCCCCACCGCTTTGTAATTTTTCCAATTCAGTACCATGACATCTGGCAGATGTACAAGAAGGCAGAGGCCTCCTTCTGGACCGCAGAGGAGGTAAGCTTCAAATTATGTTTGATACCATAGATAATTCAAGTTTGTCCCATATTCTTATGGTTCTTAAATATCGCATCAAACACTACCTTAATGCTGCTGCTGCCACGCTTATTTTGATTTTTAGGTTGCTGCATTTGAAAAGTTTTCCATTTTATTTTCTCCTAGGTTGACCTGTCCAAAGATCTTCAGCACTGGGAGTCCCTGAAAGACGAGGAGAGATATTTCATCTCCCATGTTTTGGCTTTCTTTGCTGCAAGTGATGGCATTGTCAACGAGAACTTGGTGAGTTCAGAGGCAAACTTGTGCAAACACATGTAAAGGGTAACTCTGTTCTAATTGCTTGTCTTCTGTGATGCTCTAGGTGGAGCGATTTACTCAGGAGGTCCAAGTGACCGAAGCCCGTTGCTTCTACGGTTTCCAGATTGCAATGGAAAACATTCACTCTGAAATGTACAGTCTGTTGATTGACACCTATATCAAAGATCCCAAAGAGAGGTGAGCTATTGGGCATGATGTTGGAGGTATTTGGGCCAATGATGAGTGGCGCAGGGGTACGGACCTCAGCTGATAATGGGAGCTGAGTGGTGACTGCTCAAGATCAGTGGACATGTGGTCAGCTGGTTGTAGGGTGTCAGCATGAAACAATCGCCTTAACTGAGCTCCATAAACATGCTTGTCTAATTCTGATCGGTGTATTTTAGTCATTAGATGACTAATGACGTGTTTTTATTTGTCTTGTAGAGAATATCTTTTCAATGCCATTGAGACGATGCCTTGCGTAAAGAAGAAGGCTGACTGGGCGCTCAGCTGGATTGGTGACAAAAATGCACAATTTGGTATGTTGTATTTAAAATACTATTATTGGTTATTTTATTTTAAATGGCTTGAGCTAATTTAAGTCTTTGTATTCAGGGGAGAGAGTGGTGGCTTTTGCTGCTGTGGAAGGAATCTTCTTTTCTGGGTCTTTTGCTTCTATTTTCTGGCTAAAGAAGAGAGGACTCATGCCTGGACTCACCTTCTCCAATGAACTTATCAGCAGAGATGAGGTAAGTAACTTAAGACGCACCCTAAAACGGGTATGAATGCTTTTGGAAGTGTAGTGTGAAAGTTGAAGATATGGTCTTAATGTTTATTCTCATACATACAGGGCCTTCATTGTGACTTTGCCTGCCTCATGTTCAAGCACTTGGTCAACAAACCTTCAGAAGAAACTGTTAAGAAAATCATCATGAATGCAGTTGCAATTGAACAGGTTTGTGTGCTTTAACGTCTTTTGTTTCAGGTTTCAACAGGTTTTTTTTTGTTTATTTATTTTGTAGAAGCTGTACTGTAACTTCAATGAAATGCATTGTATTGGCAAGAAAAAAAAATCTAGTTTCTTTAACTTCTTAGGAATTCCTGACTGATGCTCTACCAGTGAAGCTTATTGGTATGAATTGTGACCTGATGAAGCAATACATTGAGTTTGTGGCTGACAGACTTCTGCTTGAGCTGGGATTTGACAAGGTAGGTTTATTTGGCACACACACACCCATGTGTATGTATGTGTATATATGTATGTGTGTGTGTATGTATGTGTGTGTATGTGTGTGTGTATGTGTGTGTATGTGTGTGTGTGTGTATGTGTGTGTGTGTGTGTGTGTGTGTGTGTGTATATGTGTGTTTGTTTAATTAATTTTACATCTCTGCTTATGGTGGCAGTATAGTCTTTGTGACTGACCTTGGATCAGTAGCCTTATGTGCCTTTTCAACAGATGGTATTTTAACTTGTTTGGTATTAACCTTTAATTGCTTTCTAGGTCTATAAAGTGGAAAATCCTTTTGACTTCATGGAGAACATTTCCTTGGAGGGCAAGACCAACTTCTTTGAGAAGCGAGTGGGCGAGTACCAGCGGATGGGAGTCATGTCCGGACCCACAGATAACACTTTCAGACTGGATGCTGATTTTTAGAGACTCTGAGTGCCTGAATGGACACTTGTAAACTATTAACTTTTTGGACTCAGAAGTTTCAACCTCACTTATTTCTAGATTGTTTACATGATTTTTTTTTTTTTTTATGTGTGTGTATATATACTTTGTTTTAATGATCTAATACTAAAATGTCTTATTTTTGTTTTTTAAATAATAAAACCAATCTACTTGCTGTTTTCTCTTTGCTTTGCCTTTTGGGCATGGTGAAGACAAGGAATAGTTATACGCTTGTCTACAACTCATCTCATTTTATAGTAATGTGCATCCTTTTATTTTATATTTATATATATATTTATTTATTTATTTATATATATTTATTTATTTATTTATATATATA
>NW_015553274.1:740640-773181 GCF_001515605.1 Sinocyclocheilus anshuiensis
GTTTCATATGAAACAGTATATAATATGAAATTACATTGGGAATATGTAAATATTGACCATTATTAGACCGTAATTATCAGCTTATCATATACAGAAATTCAACATCAGTTATGAACAATAGCACTTTGGAAACCAGTCTTCAGTGAATTTATCTTGATATATATATCAAGATAAATTCACTGAAGACTGGTTTCCAAAGTGCTATTGTTCATAACTGATGTTGAATTTCTGTATATGATAAGCTGATAATTACGGTCTAATAATGGTCAATATTTACATATTCCCAATGTAATTTCATATTATATACTGTTTCATATGAAAATGCGAGCATCTCAAGTTTAATTTAACACTTGATGTTTTAGTACACTGATTAAATGGTGTTCTCCGTGCACAACATTGCTGACATGGAAACTTCTAAAGCACTTCATATATTTATAGTAGCCATTATCTAGGGCACTCTTGGCATGACCGGTCATTCTCCTCTAAGTACTCTCAGGATGTTGCGAAACAATTTCTGCATGGGACTGCATGAACTGAGTTGCAGAAACATTCCTCAACTTCAAAAAGAGTTAACATTGCTCAAAATATTTATGCTTGTATTTGCGTATGCTGATATCAGTTTTCTTTTGTACGTACTAAAACAACTGTTATATCTGCCTCATGCATTTCTATTCTGGAGTGTGGTACAACTGGCACTGACTTGTGAGTTGATCTGTGCTGCTGTAAAACGATGATGTTATGAACTGCAGTGACACAAAGGTAGAGGATCCATCCGAGTCTTAACTGTCAGAGCCGATATGAGTGACTCTGAACAGTGATTGACTCTGGGACATGTACATGTGAGGATCTTTTATATGGGGTTTTCTCATTAGCATGCTTGTCAGCAATCCATTCTAAAAGAGTCCTTTGCTGACAACAGCTGCATTAGCTGACACATTGACAACTAGACGGATGTACTGTTACTTCCTCTACAGTCAAAAATCTGGGTGTCATATTAGATAGCAACTTGTCTTTTGAAAATCATATTTCCCATGTTACAAAAACAGCATTCTTCCATCTTAGAAACATTGCCAAGTTATGAAACATGTTACCTGTTTCTGATGCAGAAAAGCTAGTTCATGCATTCATGACCTCTAGACTGGACTATTGTAATGCACTGTAGCATATTGGCTGTTTATTAGTACTTATACTGTAAAGCACATATTGATGCTTTATTTTGCATGACCATCCCTTAGATCCCTTAACCCTACCCAATACTTAAACTTAACTACCTTACTAACTTAATAATCAGCAAATTAGGAGTTTATTGAGGCAAAAGTCATGGTTAAAAGTTAATAGTGAGAGTTGGACCTTAAAAAAGAAGTGTGACCTGATTTCTTTATTTTAGTGTTATTTTAGTATTTTATATACTATTATAGTATTTATTTATTTATTAGTAATTATTAATATTTTTAATTCTAAAATATTTAGCAGTTTTGCATTTTCAGTTGCCATTTTAATTTTAGTTTGTCATTTTGGTTGTAGCTTTTGTCATTTTTCTTAAATATTTTTATTTAGCATTGTTACATTTATATGTAATAGTAATTAAATTTAAACCTATTTTATTTCGGTTTCTAATTTTTGTTTTTAGTGTAAGTTTTTCCTATAATATGTATATTTTATTTTATGACATTTCAGATTTATTTCAATCAAGTTTTAGTTTTAGGTAACAACAACAACAGATAATACTTGCTTACTGGCAAGAAATTCTTTTATAATCTCTCTCTCTCTCTCTCTCTCTCTCTCTCTCTTGTTGGTGTTACAGAAATAGCAGAACATTAACTCAGCTTTTATGTACTCACATTTGATACATGAAGTGAATTCAACTTTAAATTGTGTGTTTCAGACATTCTCCTTTAGGCCCTGCGAACACTGTAGCTGCCATCAGTGCAGCATATAATCCACATCACTCTCTAGTATGGCCCAGCAGGGTCATGTCACAAACAGGTTGATCAACAAACCATTGTTCCCAATATAATGAATGTTAAAAAGCATTTGGGCCCAACAGATGCCACTCTCCAATTGGGGGTCTGGTAAGCGCAGCTGTCTGAAACAGGCAAATCCTGTGTCCCCTCCATGCCCTTTTAAGGAGACAGGACCCTTTCAAAGTGCCTGTGTTGGTTGCTTGCTTTGTTTGACCACTGGGCCTCCCACATAGCAGCGCTAATAGATTACAACCCAGTAAATATTGCCACAGCAGAATTACAACTGTTACTGTACATTAATAGCGCAACTGGGACACCCAAATTCCTTCGTTTATCTTTCCTGAATGTCATAAATGTACTTTTTCAGTGTTTATTCATCAAAAATATGCTAATTCCATTAGCAATGATCACATTTTGGTAGACAGCATCATCAGAGCTATAATAAGATGCTAGAATTGGTCACGGTACATGAGGGTTCAAGGGAATCCGAATGGATTGTGTTCTGTAGATATCTATCAAGCTAGCTTGAAAAATGGCTAATAATAGCACATTAACAAAGAGGCTTAAACTTCATGGTGCTCACACATAATCCAACTTTGGCACAGCAAGCTGAAGGGTCTATAAGAAACTCCAGAAATCTGATAACAAAAGGTTAGAAAATACTATCACGCTGATATCACGGTCTTTTTCAGTCAGGCTTGAGCTTTGAGGATCACAAATAGAACATTATCTTCTGTTCACCAAGCCTGAAACAATGCAAGATAACAAACACATGCCAAAACAGGAGGCAATGCCACCTTTAACGCCAAATGGTCCTTCGAAGATGTTGAAAGAAAATGAATCATTTCTGAAATGCACGTTTTGACCCAAAGTACATGTGTAGAACCAAACTAGCATTTTACAAAACCATACTCATCATAGTGAGGTTGTTTGCTCATTGTGTTGAGTGAAAGAGATAACGGGGGAGAAGGTGACAAATAAGGAGTTGGAGCCAAGCAAGCAGCACTGAGGAGCAGCACTGATGTGTAGCCAGGAGCACCTGTCACTCAACATGACCCTAAAAGGACAGAGCTGGGCCAATCAGAGAACAGCAGTTGCAGAGAAAGGACACGGGTCCTGCTTAACACCCCCACACCTCTCAACTGTCTGGCATGTTATGGGGCCCGATCACATACCAGGGCTCAGGCCATTTGACAAAGGTGGTGTTACTCAGGTCTGGCTCCTAAATGTGACCCCGCCACACATCTAGTCTTCCAAATGCCTGTGATGTCAAACCATTTTTTTGACATTGTAGGTCATATATTTATCTTAAACATTTAGTTGTATATTGTTCTGGGTCAAAGGTCATGATGTGTGATTTCCTGACATTCTTATTGGTACAAATAGTAGCTAAAACCTTAAAACGAACATTTAAACAGGTTATTTGTACATTTTTGTGTGTATAATGGCAATCACAAACTATTTTCCATGTGCTATTGTCTTCTTATGCTTAAATAATATTAATATTCTGGTCAATACAATTATTATTGGACAAGAAATGGTCAATATTAAAATTATATACTATTTTGACTAATTTAAAAATAAAACACAAAAAATTAAAAACCAATAATTTTAAATGCTACAAGTGAATTTCATTCAGTGTTATTTTAGTATTATATTTAAATGCTATTATAGTATTTATTCATATTTTGAATGAGTTTTTATTTTTATATTTTCAGGTTTCAATTTTAGCTTAGGTTGTAGTAGGCTAATTTTGTTATTTTTATTAGTTTTTAATATTTCTATTTAGCTTAATTTTTGTTAGTTTTAGTTATAGTAATTTTATTTCTTCAGCTTCAACTTATTTATTTATTTTTTGTTATTTGCCAAGGCATCATTTTTAATTCTTTAAGTTTATGATTTCAACTAATATTTAAATTTTATTTCAGATTTATTTTCATCTTAAAATAAATTATTTTTCATTGGTTTAGTTTCAGTTAACAATAGCAAAACTTTCGGTATTGGACTTTCGGCTTCACAATATAAAGTACAGCATGAAAAATTATATTAATTTTGAGATTTGCTAAATTTGAACAGTGTTATCAAATTATTAATGTTTTAAAAGATTAATTTTAAGTGTGTGTTAGATGATGGCAAAGGTCATCTTAAACGTAAAAATGTACAACAAAATTTTCAACATCTGCCAACGATTTAAAAAAAACCCTCTATTGTCTAATAACTGTTATCCTTACAAAAATGGCATTGTGCGATATACATTAATATTTTTTTCTTTAGCCACATCCATAGAAAACAGTGCTGTTCTTTATGATTAAATCACATTCATCAACAATTAATCATCCTATAGCACTATTTTGTGTGTTTTTTTTTTGTCACACAAATAACAGAACATGACATAAAACATTATATCATATGTTAAAAGATATGGAGAACAATGAAAGAATCGTACTTGGCTTCTTTTGGCCTTCCATTTGGCTCTGAAATCATAACAAACCATTTCCCACTGCTTATTTTGCTACCATAGAGGATCTGTCACCTCTTAAGAAACATCTGTCCATTTTGGTAATCAAGTCAGAGACATGGAGGACAGGATATACTGGTTATGGGTCATTTTCTAGCATCTCTTATTTGGTCTTGTGTGAACTCCTGAGCCCGCCCCTGAACCCCAGCCCCCTCCCACCACTAGCATATTTAAGAGGCATCCTTCTGCCATGCCCTTCATCCCAGCGGAAACCCCAGTCTTGTGCTACAACTTGGTGAGTGTTTGCTACTACCTACTGTATATCTCTATGGACTACTTCAGGGAAGATAGAGAGAGATTTGAAATGGAATAACCCAACACTTCATCTCCTACATGAGAAGGAACATTAATCTCTGGAACTGTTGATGAAGATGGTGGAAAGCTGGCTGCTTTTACACTGAAACTACTGACAACATAATTGCTCATTCTCTGTGATAAGATTGCATCTGTAGCTGTAGATAGAGAAATGTATGAAAAACAATGGTTGACCATTGCTAACTCAAAGCTGCTAATGCTGTTAGTGATGAAGGAGAGCAGAAGTGAGCAGTTGTAACTAGTTGTATTTGATTGAATAAAAGATTAATTTGGTTAGAATCCACATCTCATAAGGGTGATTGAAGATGCACTAATAAAGGGAGTCAGTCATCAACAGATGAATTGACACATGCTGCCAGTAGATCTCTAAGAGTTTCTAGACAGCTGAGGAGGCGGCCCTAAGGTCCTGCTGTCATTTGTCATCAGACAACTGTGAAATAGCTGCAAATAGGACTCTGGGTCAGAGACTTCCGTACAGAATGACAAGAGCTGATGCCTAAAATAGTTTAAAGGGGATCTGCCGTGCTGCTTTTGGCCTTTTGTTGACCTGATGCTGCGTTTTAGAGGATTTATGGATTTCAATATTTTTGCTTTTTGCAAAATACGGATTGTAGAGGATATATAGATATATAGTATATATTTATTAAAATGATTGAATACTATTAAAAATAAATGTTCTAACAAGGTTATTTAATATTCATTTTATTATTCAGATTTTAACTTGTTTTAACTTCCTAACACATGCTTTCTTTCTCCTAGGACCATCCTAAAACAGACCAGTCATGTGTGACGACGATGAGACTACTGCACTTGTGTGCGACAACGGTTCTGGTTTGGTCAAGGCTGGATTCGCCGGTGATGATGCTCCCCGTGCTGTCTTTCCCTCTATTGTTGGCAGACCCCGTCACCAGGTGGGCCTCCAAAGCATGTAGTAAATTCCTGGTTCCAGCCAACATATTGCATATTGGCCGTGGAAAATCATTGCAACATATTATACAAACTAACTGAACTATGCTTGGTGATGATAACCCATGACTCTTTTCCTTTAGGGTGTGATGGTCGGTATGGGTCAGAAAGACAGCTACGTGGGAGATGAGGCTCAGAGTAAGAGGGGTATCCTTACTCTGAAATACCCCATCGAGCATGGCATCATCACCAACTGGGATGACATGGAAAAGGTAGCAATCAAAGAATGAATACAGAATGCTGAATTGTTCATTTGACACTGTTTTATTATTCAGTAAAAGCAAAAATAAAAGGGAATTTATTCCTATTAGCGAGCTACATACTGTGTTCAGTCACCTAGTTATTCACTCCATGCATTCATCCAATGATTTAATATATTTAAATATCTTTAGATCTGGCATCACACCTTCTACAACGAGCTGCGTGTGGCCCCTGAAGAGCACCCCACTCTGCTCACTGAGGCCCCCCTCAACCCTAAAGCCAACAGGGAGAAGATGACACAAGTAAGCTAATGCAGGGGTTTACAACCCTTTTTTTTTTTTTTTTAATTGTGGATTTAACAAATAAGACCTAGAGGCAGCATATAATGGCAGCCATGTAATTTTCAATACTGTAAAAATTTAAATATTATAACTTTATTAATGTAAAATCATGCATATCTTAACTTCTAAAACTTTTTTATGTATTATTCTCATGAGTTTTTTTCATTGGGGCCCTTTTGGCCCCTTAACCTTTCAGAGTTTTCATAAACCATTTGAGTGTGTTTACCATTACTAGTGCTGAAACCAGGGTTATTTTTGTATTATTGATAGACCTATACTATTATAGTTTTTGTCAATATTTTGAATTAGATTTTATTAAAAAATGTTCCCCTCCGTTTTCAGATCATGTTTGAGACCTTCAATGTCCCTGCCATGTATGTTGCCATTCAGGCTGTGCTCTCTCTGTATGCCTCAGGCCGTACCACTGGTAAGTGTCTATCAAGTAACTACAAGCAATAAGTAACATTATAGACTTTAATTCCTATATAAATCTGCAATACTTAACATGCCAATCTATCATGTTATAGGTATTGTACTGGACTCTGGTGATGGTGTGACCCACAACGTCCCCATCTATGAGGGTTATGCTCTTCCTCACGCCATCATGCGTCTGGATCTGGCCGGGCGAGATCTGACTGACTACCTGATGAAGATTCTGACCGAGCGTGGTTACTCTTTTGTGACTACCGGTGAGTGCCCTGGTCTCAAGAGGGGGCACATTTTTGACACTTTTTTCATGAACGCAAAATAAATGTTTTCATTGTCTTTTCCCAATATAAAATATACTTACAGTACTCTCTCTTTTCTTCCATAGCTGAGCGTGAGATTGTGCGTGATATTAAGGAGAAGCTGTGCTACGTCGCTCTGGACTTTGAGAATGAAATGGCTACTGCTGCGTCTTCCTCCTCTCTGGAGAAGTCCTATGAGTTGCCTGACGGCCAGGTCATTACCATTGGAAATGAGCGTTTCCGCTGTCCTGAGACCCTCTTCCAGCCCTCTTTCATTGGTATGTTTTGGCTGGGCCTCAAATGACCTTATTGCATTACCCCATGTTGCTGTCTTTACATCACAATTGTTACCTTGCTGACATAGCTTGCAATGTTGCTCCTCACAGGTATGGAGTCTGCTGGCATCCATGAGACAGCCTACAACAGCATTATGAAATGCGACATTGATATCCGCAAGGATCTGTATGCCAACAACGTCCTGTCTGGTGGTACCACCATGTACCCTGGTATTGCTGACCGTATGCAGAAGGAGATCACAGCCCTGGCCCCCAGCACAATGAAGATCAAGGTAAACGTCCATCCAACTAAATGAGCTTGTTCCTTTTATAGCTGTAATTGTAGTCTAACTACATTCATGTTCTTGTGTTTGTCCTCTAGATCATTGCTCCCCCTGAACGTAAGTACTCGGTCTGGATTGGCGGTTCCATCCTGGCTTCCTTGTCTACCTTCCAGCAGATGTGGATCAGCAAGCAGGAGTATGATGAGGCAGGTCCCTCCATTGTCCACAGGAAGTGCTTCTAAACCTCAAATCCTCCTCAGTTTAATCCAACTAACCCTCCGTATGCATTTGTACTGTGCTTTATGCTGTATATACATGTAATGAATGTTGTAATACAAGTTGTGATGTGTAACAGTATTTTTGGCTCGCATTGTGTATTGTCTTTGAGTATTTGGTGAAGAAGTTGCAACTGACAAATACAGACTTTTCCATGTTTCCTTATCAAAAGCTATTTATTGTCAGTTTGATCCTAAATGATATTAGCTATTAGCAGATTTTTTGAAAAGCATTAGACAAAAAAAATAAAAACCTTCTCAAAATTGTACATGCATACCGTAGGTAGGTTATGTGGAATAAGTGATAGCAATGGATGGAATTAACTATCTGACAAGCCGATGTAAAAAATAAACCTGTGCATTAAGTGATTCAGACTAAATTCAGAGTAACAAAACTACAGCAGCAAGTATGTATTGGCTGAATATATTTAGCAGCTTTTACAGTTAAAGATAAAACTTTAAAAAATGTTGTTTTTAAATTAAATCTAAATATATTTCAAAATATTTAATGCATCATTATTTAATTGTTATACCATTAATAATTTATTTATTTAATTTAATTTGTAATAATTAACCCTTCTAGACTGTTGGTGTCTGGGCTTAATTCTTTATTTTATTTGTTTCCCGCCAGGAGACACATTTTGGCGCATTTATTTCATGTCATCTTCATGAATGAAAAGTTAATCTTTAATGTGAATTTTACTGCACAACTGTAACTAATCTCATTACAGCCAGCCAGCCAGACAACCAAAGTTGGCAACCCTGTGTACATATTCAGTTATATTCATGACTATGAAGTAAGTTATTGATGATCAAGAACACCATTATGATGTCGTTTACAAGACAGCATCGCTAGTTAGCTAAAGTTAGCTTAAATAGGTACGATAGTGTTTAGTTGTTGTAAGCATTTAAATGTACAATTACGTGTCTGTGTACAAATTGTTTCTCAATTTCTGAAAAGAACGAGGCAGGAGAGGTTAGTTTACCAGCTGCAAATTCTAAAGAACGCTCTGTACATAATATAGTCCATTCAGGCCTGTTCCAGAGAAGAGACTACCAGGGAAATTATTATAATTACTTTTAAGCATTGCTGTTGGTTATATTATTAGTAATGAGGAGTGAATTGCATGCACGTCAAAAAAGAAAAAAAAGAAAAAAGTACTGTAGGCTATATTTGCATAGACGTTAAACTATTATAATTCGATTAATCTGACAGGTCCATAACATTCCCGGACTATGACGACACGACACACCTCACTTAGAATGTACATTTATTATATAATTTTTAACACCTTCCTTATATATTCCGTATACTTTGTCCTTCTACCGTTCCCAATAAATCACAGCAGCAAGTTTTAACGGCTATGTGCTGGTTATTGCGTAAACCAATGATCATTTGTGGAGGTGAGGTGATTCGGCTGCTTGGCAACAGAGCAAATGAAGCGAGGAAGAGGAGGAGGACGGCATCTGTGTTGAACCCGACAACTTCTTTATCAGACAGGATTACATGGTAGGTTATCGCTTCAAATTTGGTTAGCTGATTATTTTATATAGTTACAACACGCTGGATTTCAGTTTTGCTGAAATACGAATAATATGCTTCTTAATTTGCGCTTGTAAAATAACGGCATATGTTTTTATGACGTCTGTGCACTTGTGACGTAGTTACAATCAGGAATGCGCGAGCTCAATAATATCTAAATTATAGAAAATAAGCTTTAGCTTTATAACCCAATTTCTACATTAACTTTTAAATATATAAAATATTAAAAACAATGAATATTTTATTAAAAGCTGCCGTTTTAGCATACATATAAGGCGCAGCAATAATTTTCCACTACATGTTGTGTTAATTGTCGGTGTTTAGTGAACGTCAACGATGGGTTCGGTTCCGAAAATGACACACACGGTTCTTCTGAGTGTCATCATAAGCTCGATGGCCGTCGTTTCTGGCCGCAGTCCACGCACGGTGGATCAGGTGTCGGAGGCGGATATCCAACGCCTGCTTCACGGTGTGATGGAGCAGCTGGGAATCGCGCGGCCCAGGGTCGAGTATCCCGCGCATCAGGCCACCAACATAGTCGGTCCACTCAGCATCCAAGGTAAGAGTTTCTCATTGTTGGCAATTGCACGTTTTTTAAAAATGTAAATGACCACTGAGAATAATAGGTTGTCCTTATAATACTCCTCATTGTGTGGTTGCCTTCAGGTGTAATTTTAGACTGTGTCCAATAGGTGGTGCCCATGAGGGACTCCAACATCTCGGGCCATATGGGAACATCCCTAACATTGTCGCAGAGTTAACTGGAGACAGTGTTCCCACAGACTTCAGCGAGGACCATGGCTACCCTGACCCTCCCAATCCTTGCCCCCTTGGAAAGACTGGTATGTTGATCCAAGTGCAATCGAATGCTTAAATATATAGTGGTGCCACCATTCACTTTGATTAATCGAAAGAGGAATAATTTTTTGGAGGCAAAGAAAATTTGTTCAATATTTGATTAGATTGAAGGTGTTTACCATATTCTCCCAAAGGAATGACAACTCTAAACTGTTTGAATGGTCTAAACATTCACGGAGAATGGGGTACATCCCTCTCTTTGTTTAAAAAATGTGGTTTTTATAGCTGCTGATGGATGTTTAGAGAACTCTCCAGACACTGCAGAGTTCAGTCGAGAATTCCAGAAACATCAGCACCTCTTTGACCCCGAGCATGACTACCCTGCACTGGCGAAGTGGGTGAGTTCACACTTGACACCTTGAAACAGGTTGGAGGAGACTTCTGATTTTTCATTTAAAGGGGTCATATGATGCGATTTCAAGTTTTCCTTTCTCTTTGGAGTGTTACAAGCTGATTGTGCATAGATAAGATCCCTGAAGTTGCAAAGACTAAAGTCTCAAATCCAAAGAGATATACTTTATCAAAGTTAAGACTCTGCCACAACCCCCTAAAACGGCTCGTTCTAACACGCCCCCACATATCTACCTCACTATGTGGAAATATTAGGATGATGCCACCCAAATGTTCACGCAAAGAAAGAAGGCGTGGTTTCAGTAACCGCAGTTAGTGTTGATGCAGCCATGTCAGGGAGACGCTGTGTGTTTCAGTGCGAAAGCAAAAGCACTTTATTTGGCCTTCCGAAAGTAGATGCATTTAGGAATCTTTAAGATCACTTACAACAGAACAGCAATGCATTTTATGGACGACCGTTTCGTGAACCTAGGAGAGGAGGTAATTCTGACTTTGCTATGACAATCTGGCGCTTCTGAATCAGCTACTGTTTTGTTATTAGTTTTAAGTATTTGCTATTGACTGTTCAAATGCGGAGTTTTGCGCATGGTGTGTGTGTGAGAGAGAGAGCGAGCGAGAGAGAGAGAGAGAGCGCGAGCGAGTGAGAGAGAGAGCGCGAGAGAGAGAGAGCGAGTGCGCGAGAGAGAGAGAGCACGAGAGAGAGAGAGAGAGAGCGCGCGGATTGAATCATTTAAGGGCTTTTCACACTGCACTTAACCCCTGGTTATCGTTGTTGTAAACCCACACTTTTAACCCCGTGTAAAGGTAATGTCAAAGTTCAAATGATGACGGAAAACATGTAAACTGGAGTAAAGAAGAGACCATTTCATAGTTACCTTTATAATCCAAAAAGTCCATTCATTAAAACTTTATAGTACTGTCAGCAATATATAGTATGAGGATGCGCAATGCTAACGCCATTATGTAAACAGGTAGCATGCTGCGTTTGTCCAAACAATGACATCGACACTGCCAATATGCAGTTAAGAACATTAACGTGAGGTTTAGTAATGTTCAGTGTGAAATGTCATCTTTTGAATACACAGGATTAATTGTTAACCCGGAAAAATTATGAGCAGTGTGAAACATGAAGCAAAATAGCCCAAGATTCTGGTCTGTAGCAGACTGCACTAAATATCTATTTTCATTCTTTCAGAATAATGGACTGTTGTATGAAAAACTGAAGGGTGGACCAAAACGAAGAAAAAGGGTAAGCAATGAATATAATTTTCTATGCCTTTTGGTTGATTCTTTGTCAGCAGACGCCCAACACATGAACTATTAGATGGAGCACTGTTGCATATACATGTTGCATTTTCAGAAAAAAATGTCACAGGATGTGTCACTGAATGTGTTTCAGAGTACAAATCCATATCTGATGGGACAGAGGCTGGATAACGTGGTGGCCAAGAAATCAGTGCCACATTTCTCAGAGGAAGATGAGGTTGAAACTGCTACAAGCAATATCAAGACCTAAACATCGTGTTATTTATCAAATCTGTACAATGAAAATTTTAACAGTTTCACAGTAAAGTCAGCATTACATTATGTGTGATATTCAAATGAATCATATTATTAATAGAGCAGCAAAGGGTGACTGTAAAATGAATGATTATTCTCTTGGCACAACTTTTGTTGTAATAACACTTAATCAAATAAAAATATTGTATATGTTCATGTGCAGAAAATTCGAGACGTGTTTTTAACTTCATGATTCTTCTAAATTACAAACATCACAATATGCATTCATCATGAAGTTCCTTACTCTCTTAAAGCACTGGACCATCCCTAAAATGCTGTGAACCACAGAGGAGGCGTGGACTGCCCCATTCTCTTTAAATGTCAGCACTCAGAACAGAGCTCCAGACCTTAGTTCAGACTCAGAGTTCTGGATCATTTGGTTTAACCTATTTTTAATCAGTTTGTTATGGTATACAAAGACCTTTGTGAACATAGCTCCAGTCCATGTGAAGAAGTTTGAACCATTATTAATCTGAGGTAAGTCTGCATATGGAATATACTGTATATACTTATATATTTTCAAATCACATCTGTGTGATTTTTGTGAAATGTGTTTATAGAAATTAGTCACCAGAGGGAATTACCAAAAAGGAATTAGTAGGAAATGTATATAAAAATGTAAATGTTTAAATGAACCTTACATGCTTTGAAATATTTTAAGTTTGGAAGTTGTGTTCATTTTTATAAATGAAATGTTTTGATAAAACAATATAGCATATTTGTATAAAAACCCTTAAATTTCTATTTTTTATTTAAACATATACACACACACACACATATATATATATATATATATATATAGCCTATATTACTGTATATTTGATTACATTTAATGTTCTGTTTCTTTCTTCATGTGAAAGGATGACTAAAGACGCATTAGCTGTCACTATCGTGGTCTTGTGGCTGCTCTGCAATCCGGCGAGGATCAGGGGAACCGGCGCCATTCCTCACCCAAATAAATACAGCCCAAACCAGTCGGAACAGACACCGCAGGCCAGTTCCAGGGGAACGGGACCACCTTCAGTCGGGGACGAGGTATTGGACTCCAGTCAGGAGGCTTTACACATAACGGAGCGCCGTTACCTCAAACTTGACTGGTGTAAAACGCAGCCGCTGAAACTGATGATCTACGAGGACGGGTGCCAGCCGCGCGCCATCATCAACCGCTTTTGTTACGGGCAGTGCAACTCTTTCTACATACCTCGGCACGTTTATCAAGAGGACAGTGCGTTTCAGTCGTGCTCCGTGTGTAAGCCAAAGAGTTTCACTACCGTGACTTACACGCTCATCTGTCCCGGGCAAACTCCCAGCACCAAGAAGAAGCGCGTGCGCCGCGTGAAACAGTGCCGCTGTACTTCTGTCGACTTGGATTAAACTCGCTGACGTCATTGTTGTAGGCTACTTCTGTATGTTTGTCTGAAAGTCAAAAATTCCTATAGCTGAATAATGTAGGAGCATGATCGATTTGTTTCCTCCATTAGTTCTCCAGTCATCAAAATGTGTCCTTTATATTGTGAAGAAATACAACTGATGCAATTAAATGTAGGCTACAACAAGTTGGATAAGTTATAATACTATAAAATAGTGACATTAAAAATATGCTTATATTATTATTATATTATTCTCCACTGTGTGGAGCAAAATTTGCGCATTGATGCAAATAGCTTGTTTTGTGGCTTGATTTGTAATATAGGATATATTACATACATATTAGGCTATGGGTGTAAATAAGCAAGTTTTCCCCCCCAAATCCATTCCATCATATTTATTCCTGGTTTTTATACAATACTGCAATGTAAAAAGAAGGTGGTGTCAAGTTACAGCCTTTTTAATCAATTGATGAAGAAAATCTAGGTGAACAAACCAACATTACAATAAAATCTTAAAGGTTTTAACTTTTAACTTTATGGATTATGGTCGGAAGCGACAGTCTTGATGGATTTGTTTCTTACAAACATGCTGCATTTCACTTCACAGGACATTAATGGATAGACTGGAGTCATGTGGATTATTGTGACGTTTGAAAATCTTGGTGAACAAACATTACAGAAAATAAGTTAGATGCATGGAAAATTGTTTTTGTATTAATGAAAACTTTTTACAGTGTTGCATTTAGTGTAAAAGGAACAATATTACTGTGATTAAATGGCAATAAGATGTGAAGCAACATAACTGTCATCAATAAAAACGTGATGTTTATCAAAATAAAACTGATAGGGTAGTTTAATATTATTTTTTCACATGTACATTATCTTTGTTTTGTAATATTCTGTATTGATTTAATGACCATAAAAGTTACTCAACTTTGTTACTCGTACAAAATAAAGTTACTGCCTTTTCCAAGTCAAATATCGAGATTGCTTTTTTCAACCCTTAATTGTTTAGACTGGTGAAAATCCCAGAACAGATCGAGCTAACTTGCAATATAAACATTTCTTAAATGTTTCTCATTTTGAACATTCATATCTGAAACATGGTCAAAGGTATTTTTGGTGAGTGATTTGTTGTTGGTTTATACACAGGATCCACTACACTGAAAGACTGTCATCCTCTAACTTGCAATCTGGTGGAAAAGTGCCACACAAGCAGGTGCACTTCATTCTGACCCTGCCAATAATGCAAGTGCCTGGGTCTTAAATATAAACGTATCTGGTCCTCTTTGGAAATGGCAGAGGGGGTTAGCTGGTGGTCAGACTTGCTTCTTTAAGACGCAATCTCTCTTTCTGAAATATGCAGAAACATGCATCATTATGAAGTCCCATTTAGCTGTGCGTGCATTTTGTAGTATAAGGGATTAGTTCACCCCAAAATGAACATTTTCTGAAAATTTACTGAACCAGGCCATCCAAGTTGTACTTGACCGTGTTTCTACAGATTTGAAGAAGTTTATCATTGCATCTTGCTCACCAATGGATCCTCTGCAGTGAATGGGTGCCAGCAGAATGAGAGTCTAAACAGCTGATAAAAACTTCCCAATAATCCACAAGTAATCAACATGACTCCAGTCCATCAATTAAAGTCTTGTGAAGTGAAAAGCTGTCTGTAATAAACAAATTAAATATTAAGGCGTTTTAACTTTTAACTTTATGGATTATGGTCGGAAGCGACAGTCTTAATGATGGATTTGTTTCTTACTCATTACTTACGCTGCATTTCACTTCACAGGACATTAATGAATAGACTGGAGTCATGTGGATTATTGTGATGTTTTTATCAGCTGCCTAAACTCTCATTCTGACGGCACCCATTCACTGCAGAGGATCCACTGGTGAGCAAGTGATGTAATGATAAAGCTCTCCAAATCTGTTCTGATGAAGAAACTCATCTACTTCTTGGATGGCCTGAGGGTGAGTACATTTTCAGCAATATTTAATTTTGTGGGTGAACTATTCCTTTAATAAGAGTCAGAAAGATTTTAAAAACCTGATTCATTAAAGTACAATAGTCACTAGTGTTTGAACCACTTATCTATCTGCCACCCACACCTCAGCAAGGAAGGATGAAGGCAGACTCTTACCAGTCCATTCGCATGTGCCTGTCTGGTCTCAGTCTTCTTCTCTGCTGTCATGTTGCGCACTGAATGTTGGGCCTCTTTGATTCTGAAGTCAAAAAGAGCACAGATTGTATTTTATGTAACCGTAATGTAATGTTTCAAATGTTTTAATGCTGAAATTCACTAAAAACAACAACCGCCAGTGAAGAAGTTACCATTAACTAGGTTATCACACTGTGCGGTTGGTCAGAGCAGTTGTAAAGCACACATTATGATGCTATAGATTCTCAAGATGCTATTAACGTCTCACCTCTGTTTGGATATGACCTTGTTCTCTCTCTTCCATCTGATCTTGAAATCATTGCAGAATTCAAACCAAAGTGTGAAAACATGGCCAGGCACAATCTCTTGCTCTCCGGAACGTGGCTTCAGTCCAAAGTACTCCACTAGGTCAGAGAAGCTGAGGAAGGAAAGACATGGGGCAAAGCTGGAGATAATGTCAAAAATGTTTATGAAGTTTGCATTTTTTGTAATATTTGGAACAAGAGTGATGTGCTACCTTTTACGTGCCGATATCACTTGAAGTTCCACAGTAATTAGCTCTGTTTGTGCTGTAAAATGAAAAATGTATATCAGCAATTAGCCAATTAGGACATTTGTGTTTAGATTATATCATAACCAGTACCACAGTCAATATCAAGAGCCAATATCTCTTCTATTACTTTAGGATCTTCATTTTACCTCTTTAACAGCGATAATGCACTGCTCTGTCAGTCATACTACAAACAGCATTATTGTCATATTATTCATAGCCTTTCTACAAGGGCCTCAAAGACAATGTCGAAACTCCTTTACTAAGAAGTCTCCTCCATTGCCAAAGTCTCCCTGATTCCTATCTCTGTGTCTGTCTTCTGAACCTGACCAGACACTTATCAGGTCCCCAAAAGGGCACATGGCAGATATTCTTCATGACTGCAGGATGTGTGCCGTCTTATCTGTGTAGCAGAGATTGTAGTGAGGAAAGGAAAAGCTTTGGTGCTATGTACATAACATAAACATGTATATAAATATATACATAAACTACAAACAGAATAAATATTATTTGTCTAGTTCACTACAGCTAGTGTTGTCTTGTCCAGCTGTACTGTAGTAAATGACAGCAAGTTTGTATCTCCATATATCTGCCTCTATGATCTGCAAAACAAAACAATCCTGTATACAATCTCAGCAAACTTTTGTACTCTTTCCATCAATCATCTAGAGAGGCAGGTCGCCTCAGAGACCAACTAGACTTCATATCTGAACAGGGTAGATGAGAGGGATTGAAGAATAGAAGACTTAAAAACTACAGATCCTCTTGTAAAAGGTAATGGAGGCTAATCTCATGCATCTTAGCATAGCTCACCATTGGCACTGAAAAATTCCATTTTCTCCTTGAAGGGATGTATGTGCTCATGAGATGAGTTGGTACACACAGTTAGGACATCCTTTTCACAAACTGTACGAGACAAAAATTTGCCATCACATGAATATATTAATTTTTTAAAATATATTAAAATTAATATATTATTATTATTAATAATAATATATTTTTACTGTATTTTTGATCAAATAAAATATATTATTGGTGAAACCAATACAAATTTTAATAAAAACATATTTTAAATATAATGTATGTGGTCATGTTTGTCACTCTTGCCACAATTTGGAGTGCTTTTTTTTTTTTTTTTACCAGGAATCAACCAGCTTCAGCAACTTCAGCTTAAGATGGTTTTATCAAGCCATATAAAATCACAGCTACTGTCATCAAAGCCATTAAAACATCACTGATTACTTGCAGAAGAATAAGGTAATGGAGGCTAATCTCATGCATCTTAGCATAGCTCACCATTGGCACTGAAAAATTCCATTTTCTCCTTGAAGGGATGTATGTGCTCATGAGATGAGTTGGTACACACAGTTAGGACATCCTTTTCACAAACTGTACGAGACAAAAACAATAACATTGGGTTAGAGTAAAGTCCCCAACCAGGTCCAATTTGAAAAAGTAATTCATTGTAAAACAAAGCTTACACTAACTTTAACGCAATATTTTAACCAAAAATAAACAGATTTTTTTTCTGTTAGACCACCATGAGCGCTTACTTTTTTTTTCCAATAACCCAGATCTTGAAGAATAAATGCTATTATTGAGCAAGTAGAATTTCTAAAATATTATGTTATTTGCAGATGCCTTCTCACTAGGTGATTTAAAATAAAGTGTACATTTATATTACATTAAATGTAATATAAATGTACATGAAATGTAATGTATATTAAATAGAAGGAAAAATGGATGGGGCAAAATACCGTCAAATTCTTGAGGAAAATCTGCTGCCCTCTGCCAGAAAGTTGTCAGTGGGAAGAAGGTTTACCTTCCAACATAACAATGAACCAAAGCACACAGCAAAACTGACCACACAGTGGTTGAAGGAGAAAAAGTTTTCCAACACAGTGATTCTGGTTTTTTATTTTTCAATTGTTTTCTGACATGTTGGTGTTATATCTTTCACTTGCATGTTGAGTAAATACAGCTGGATAAAACAAAAACGTCTTCATTTCAGGCTTCAGCTTAAGATGGTTTTATCAAGCCATATAAAATCACAGCTACTGTCATCAAAGCCATTAAAACATCACTGATTACTTGCAGATGGAATGAAATAGCTTTCGGCTGATAAAGCAAATTCTGTTAGTGCCTTAATTATGACATCACCGCAGTGAATTATGCCGATTACATCTGTAAAAACAATGATTACAGTAAACTGATTTTGATTATGAGCAGTTAATGTGAAAATGTGCAACATGAGGGAATTTCCAAAGTCTAAAAACAAGTTGAGCGACAGCATTCTACTGTAGGTATGTTTGATATTGTACTGTCTATGAAACTGTGACAAGCTAATTAGAGTAATTGCTTTATTTTCCTTGCGTTATAAACAAATAAGAATAGTTATATACTATCCCTTTAAACCCTTTTTGTTTGCACTTGTTCCTAACATACCGCCTCTAACCAATGAACAAGAACACACAATAGAGCTGAAGCTCCACCTGTGACAGAATCAGAAGTTATCAAATGTCTTTTTCTCTGGGTAAGATCTCAGTTTGTTCACCGTCCAATCAGAGGATCAGAGGAGCCAGTCTCCTGCCCCAGTCATAATACACCCTGATGGGAACCCAGGACTGTTGGACACGCTCCATCTGCATCTCACTCCAGATAAGGCTACACACACTACTGTTTTCATTAAGCATTTGTGTAAACTGTGAACACAGCTGGCAATGATGAAGAAGTCGTGTATCTTTCCCACAGCATTTCTACAAGAAATATCAATTAATTACAGTCTAGCTTGATTAGGTCCTTATACAGTTTCCTCCATGGCGGCTCGTAGCTACATTCAGGTATTCTCAACAGTGCACTGTGGTGAGCCAAACCACAATCACAAAGAGATCAAAAAATTTCTCAAACGCAAACCAGATGAATCAGCTGTGGAGACTGAGAGCATTAGATGTGCTTCACAATGTTGTCATAATTGTCTCTGGAAAATAAAATCACAGGGACATTCCCTTTTTGTGTAGGCACACAGTGACTAATTTGATTAGTGCAGCACTTTCTTGCTCCACAGAATAACATCACAGACAAATGCGGTCACCTTGAGCAGCCAAAACCTCAGTGGGGCTGTAAGTAATGCACCCAAGACACCAAAAATCGAACAAACACAGCACAAAAAACAAAAAAACAAAGACATGATTCTCTCGCAGTCATGAGGGGAGTTCAAACAGCAGGGAAAAAAAGGGAGAGCGCGATGGGCCAGATTTGGCAGTCTCTCCGTCGCCCGATAAGAAAGGCTTGTTGAGAGGTAAAGAAAAGAATCTCTGACACACATCTGCAGGGCCACACTGAACTCGGACTGATACAGTGTAGCACAAGAACGGCAGTGCATCTCTGTACAGATAAAGCCCATCCCACCGGCGATAAGCTGCTCCTCTCTCAGATTACAGAAGCGCCAAAGCACTGTAGTCTTTGGCCCCTCTGACGGAGTTAAAGAATCACACAATGCCAGAAGCATCTGATGGGCAGGATTAAAGTCATATCTAAAAGGCGCCAGGGCAAAATCACACAGACTCCACTTAGTCTCTGCATCTGTGCCTGCACATGATGTACATACGCAAACATGTCCGTATATTCCACCTGATCTAATGTCATTTAATAATGAGTTGTTGCTAACAGATGCTGTAAAGTCCTCAGGATTGAGCTGGAGCCATGTTGCAGGATTGTAGTCATTCATCCACCCAAACCCATGTAATCTTGCTTCTTTTGAAGCTATAGTAAATCAGTGGCATGCTAAAATCATTTCTGAAGCCCTTGAGAGTGCTTTTGGTCATTCTTACCTGTCAGGTCTCTGTTCAGCTTCCTCGGGTCCTTTGAGAGGTCATCAAACATCACTTGAGAGGAAAGGAAAACATCTTGAGGTTCGGGCAAAGGAAAGATGCTCTTTTCTGTCCCAGCATTCTGAAAAGAGATGTAAGGGTCAGTGACATAATAAAGAGAAGACTTAAAAATCTAGATGAAAACACATGTATCAAGTTTTTAGAAATGTACAGCATTTAAAAGTTTGGGGTTGGTAAGATATTTTTTATGTTTTTAAAAGAAGTCTCTTATGCTCACCAAGGCTGGATTTATTTGATCAAAAATACTGTAGAAACAGTAATATTGTGAAATATTATTATAACTTAAAATAATTGTTTTTATTTTCATATATTTTAAAATGTAATTTGTTCCTGTGATGGTAAAGCTGAATTTTCAGCAGCCATTACTCCAGTCTTCAGTGTCACACGATCCTTCAGAAATCATTCTAATATGCTGATTTGATTGAGATCAAGAAGCATTTATTATTATTATCAATGTTGAAAAGTTGTGCTGCTTAATATTATTGTGGAATATTGTGGAATGATACTTATTTTTTTCCAGGATTCTTTGAAAAATAGAAAGTTCAAAAGAACAGCATTTATTTGAAATAGAAATCGTTTGTAACATTATAAATTGATATTCATGTAAGTTTCAAAAACCTTTAATAACATTTTTAAGAAAAAATTGAATGAAACTGAAAGATTTTTTTCATGTATCACTGAATAAATGAACAGAAAATAAATAATGAATTAATTAATAGAAAAATGAGTCATGTCATTGACCCTGAAAATAATGTGACCAGCACTGTGCAAAATAAAACATTGCATGTGAAGAATTACATGTTCATGCTTTACCTTATCAAGGTGATGCAGACAGTAGGAAACAATGTAGTCCAAGAAACTCATGTGGTTTTCCTGTAGATTTATAGAGAATTATGACAAAAACGTGCATCATCCTGTACAAACCACTAGCAAACCGAAAAAACAAATTGAGGCTTTATCAAACCTCAGCGTGTTTGTGTGCGGCTAGGGCCTTCAGTGTCAAACATGGGCTCATGAAATGGAGAAAAATGTTACCCTGCTCTTGACGTCTTTAAGCTTGGGAAGTATCTCAAGCCCGAAGCCGTCGGCCTGTCCTCGAGCTCTGCTGCCTCCATTCATGTAGTTTCCCAGAGCAAGCACCAGTCCCATCACCTCCCTCATACTGTCTTTCTCCAACAGATACTAAAACACATTAACATGTATTTGTGGATTTATCGCTCGCCATAATGGAGATGTTGGAGACAAAGCATGCACTTAGACCTCACTTGAATAAACGGCAGCTGCCTGAAGGGCTGCTTTTTGACTGTTAAGAATGCCAGCATTTGTACTTTATCAAATGTTTGATAATATCTGAAGTCTGACTCCTTTGAAAAGTGCCTTTGTACCTTGCAGACCTGGAGAATAATCTCAGTCTTGCGCTGTATGGAGGCTACAGCGTCAGTGAACTTCGACTGAAAAATTAAACAGTGAACTCGACTGGAGAACTCAGGGATCTGGGAGAGTTCATACAGGAACCTGTCAAGGAAAAGCAATGAACATCTGTCAACCTAAAGTGCGTAGTGTTGAAAACACTACTCTGTCTTCGTCTGCCCTCAAATGAAGGAACCTTAGAGAAGTATACATTGCAAAAAGTGCCCTTGTAAGTGGCAACCAATGTATCACTAGTCGCAAGTTGCATGAAAAAGTGAGTTATCTGGTGTGTTTCTGGAATATCTCACTGTTCAGGCTTGTCCAGTAGTTTGACCTGCTCCTCGTCTGAGGTTTCATAGTGTTTCTTAATCTTCTCTAACTCCTCAGGCTGAGCTCTCTGGGAGAAACAGAACAGATGCATTCATATGACAACTGACCAATGATACGCACATAAACTTATGAAACCACACAGGAACTATCAATTATTTAGTTACATTGGAACTGGAACTACAGCGAAAAGCAGGGTGATACAGAATCTGCAGACTTTATGTGCATTTTCTGGAGTGATTTTGTTGAGAAAAGTGAGTGGAATGGATTTAAATACAGTAAAATGGTTAAATACAGTAAATATGTCATCAAACATATTTCAAAGAATATGTTTGGTTAATTACAAGCTCCATTTAGTTGCCTTCTAACCTTTTCAGTGCAAGATTCTTTACAATTTTACAACTTTGTCACCATGACAACATGCACCATAAACCCTAAAAAGACTGTAAAAATGGATACACAAGAATAATTAGTGTGCTTTATATAAAATTATAATCTCCACGTTTCTGCTTTTAAATCCTTCAAACAATGGCCTCATTCACTTTTATTGTAAGAACCTCATCATATCCTCCATTTTTGCTATTTTTAAAAGAAAAATAGAGAAAGGGGTGCAGGATATGCAGAACTTTGCGAAAGATGGATATTCAAATTCTGTACAAAACTACTGTTTTGGAGGCTGGGATTCAGCATGGGCCTGTACATAAGTAAATTTCCAGTGTGGCAGGGTACTTACATTTTCATACAGGGCTTCAATAGCATCCATGTCAACCACAGAATTGTCCAGAGTCAAAACAGCTGTGTAAGGAAGAAGTATTAGCCTCTAGACAAGAAGACTGATTAGTTCTTAGACATGTGCATGTCATGGATGTGATATGCGAATTTAAAAGTCGCTAAATATGTATTTGAGAGCTTTTTTCCCTGTAGGAATTCACTGCTCAATTTACTAAAGTCATCAAAAACATCTGCCTGTCTTGACTCCGTTAAGCCAAGCTATGGATGTGATATGCGAATTTAAAAGTCGCTAAATATGTATTTGAGAGCTTTATTCCCTGTAGGAATTCACTGCTCAATTTACTAAAGTCATCAAAAACATCTGCCTGTCTTGACTCCGTTAAGCCAAGCTGTGATGACTTCAAGATTGTCAATGTGAAAAGTATACGTTTAGTAAGTAGGACTAATGTACACACCATAATGTGGAGAACCCAAAGAACATTTCTAGTGGTAAACCACAAGACAAGTTTATTTAATGAACATACAGCCAATTTATCCTTAATAAGAGCTGGAGCCAATCACGAGATATGTCTCTATATACAGAATTATTTCAACATCATGTCTTAGCTTGCCTTTCGCTATCCAGGCCACACAAATATGTATCATTTTAACATGTCTGTTTTTTTATTAGTGGAGAAAAAATGAGTCTGGATAGAATAAAATGACACTCTGCTGAGCTGGTGGTCGAGTATTTCTCAGCATATATGAGGCTGTTCAGTGTGATTTACCTTGCTGGATGTCCTTCATCTCCAGATGGAGACTTGAGATTAGGATGCCCACGGCCTGAGAGCGCTTGCCATCCAGTAATTTAATGACCTAAAAAAGTTTAAAAAAAATTCACATTCACAAGACAAACCCCAGCACAGAATAGCATTTCACTTCACATTTCACTTTAGATCAGAAGTTAAGTGCAGTCTGCTTACGCTACCATTCAAACATTAGGTCGCAAAGACTCATGCTTGTATTATAAAAAAGTGGAATGAATGAAAAACAAAAGAACCTTTGGGAAATTCCAAACTTCCATTATAAAAACCGCCGGCCAAAGGTAACAATGGCATGATCACATTTCATAAACAGGTTAATTTATTTCAAATTATTCCCATTTCCTATATAATTATGTCAATTTCAAAGGCATTTGTGGGATCCTGAAATTACACATAAGCATTTATATAAAAATTTGCAGATTCTATCAAGTGACAGCACCTGATAAATGACGTTTTTGTTTATAGAAACAATTAATTGTAATTATCAGAGGTGACTGAATGAATGCATCAGGTATGCTAGTGTTCAAGTAATTTATAATTCGGAAGTGTTGGAAACTGCTCCACCTAGTGGACACTTCTCAAATCTGTAATTTCTAAACCTATTGAGCAATACATTACATTTGTGAATTTTGGCAGACACTTTTATCCAAAGCGACTTAAAGTGCATGTGAATTTCTTTTTGATTAGTTAAATCAAACCACAACCTCGCATTTGCGATATAAATATCTATGTAATAATAATTTTTCTCATCTTCAGGCAAGAGCGGTACCTTCCTGGCTTTGGTTTTCTTCTCATAGGCTTCGGATAGGGGCTTTCTTTTGGTGGGCGATGTGGCTTTAGCAAACAGTTCCGCAAACTCATTGGTGTTTATTATCTCTGGCTCTTCCAGGGAACTCCATAGCATATTGTTCCTTAGAAAAGACAAACAGATGACAAGAGATTTTATGTTTTTCAAATATTTGGCATTCGCAACAGTTTCTGCTCAGTTTAAAGCTTATTGCGACTGAATCTTCACACTTCAAAGTCACAGAAAAGGCCATGACCAAAACTGACATCTGTAAAAACCAAAGTTACATGAGCTATTTACTGTTGCTGGGTAACCATGCCTAAAAGCAGGAAAAGGAAAATCAACAGGGGCTCAAAGTGAGTAATCTGATTTGCAAAATTTTCTCTCCCATAAAAATAATTAAGGAGCCAGGATGATGGCGCACAGCTAAGCTTGACTGGGTTCGCCTTTGGCCTGACAAACTGCTCACGGAGAGAGCAGAAAGCTTTCATGAGGAGTCAAATAACATTGCAACAGCACAGAGGTGGCCGGGGAGCCGAATGCCACAGAAATTCACACCACCACTAGAGGTCCTGGAAAGACTGCCGCTCGGCCTGTGGCTGGCTCCTCATGCAGACAAATGCCTGCAGCAGTCGGTCTTAAACTTCCCATGAGGTCTGACGAGGGAGAGTTGAAAATGTCAGCGTCACTTGTGGACATTGTGTGTTTGAGGAATGTTAAGAACAATGGAAATGTTTATATGGAATACAGGTAGAGTGGGATGATGTTTTTTTTTAAGGTTTTATATTTAGTTTAGAGCAGTTATTTGCTATTTAAAAGCGCATTGTGTCAAGTGTTGTTATTGTTAACTAAAACTTTTAAAATTAAGTTTTGCTAATTGAAATAAAGCTGAAATAAAATAAAATATAAATATTAGATGAAAAACTTAAACTTACGAAACTTTAAAAAAATGAAAATGTCTTCTTGGCAACTAACTGAAATAAAATAAGTTTACATTGAAGTAAAAAATTACTAAAACTGAAATAAAAGAAAATTGAAGCTATATACTGTAGAAATATTTTTAAAAACTTATAAATGACAAAAGCAAATACCAACACTTCTAAAAATAACATTAAAATTAAAACTGAAGATATAAAAATAAACGCTAATTCAAAATATAAAAAAACACTATAATATTGTATTAATAACACTAAATGAATACAGATTGTGTCAGTGGCTGAGCACTTTGTCTTAAAGCAATGCAAGTGATGAAAGACCAGAAGCGTCTAATTTGACCTGTATTCAGTTTATAATAATACAATTTACATATTTGTGTTTGGGTCAATGACATATAAGTGTGACAATGATAAAGAAAAGGAAAATTCTTTTAAAAATCTACTTTAAATATGTATCTGATATTTTCAGATTTATTTATTTTGACAGACCGTCATGGGGGCCTTCTTGAACATATAATTTTTTTATGCTTCTGCATGTTGATCGCACCATGCCTCTGCAGTGAAGTAGATATTGTAAGTTGAATAAGACATAAAATTAACTAATAAAAGTTTCAAGAATTTCATTCTTTTGATAAGGTTTTTATAAAGGTTTGATAAGCTCTTGATAAATAAATTAAAATATATTAAACAATAAAAAAAAGCACAGTTAAAGAAAACGAACTGCTATGTTATTGACCGGCGTCAATTAAAATACGAGTCAAGGTGATAAGAAATACCTGTGATCTTGAATCTGTATTCGTGTCCAGTACAGTGGTTTCATTGGACATACTGGCTCCATTGACGGCTTGCGAGGAGGATTGTCTGCTGCTTTACTGGGGAAGATACCAACTCCAGGAGGAGGGGGAGGGGGGACAGAGTGGAGGACGGGTGGTGGCAGACCACATCCTGTCATTGGTGGAGGTGGTGGAGGAGGCACACTTCCTGGCCTATCTAGTGGCTGAGCAGGAAGTGGAGGTACATTAGGAGTACAAGGGCTTGTTGGAAGAGGAGGAGGAGGAGGAGGAGGAGGAGGAAGAGGAGGAGGAGGAGGTGGAGTATTGTTGCTATCCATCTGTAACTGAAGCGATACAGGTGGAGGAGCTGAAGGAGGAACTGTCTTTTGTTTGCCAGTAAAGATTTTTGTTGAGTTGAGGTCAACATTTTTAGGCAGGGGGTCAAAACTCCTGCTCTGGGCTTCCTTGGCATCTTCCTTGGTCTCTCTTTCTGTCTGAATACACACAGAGCAGAAGGCCCGTGGCTTGATGTTGTCGTCAGTGGACACAGCAACATCTCTGTGATCTCTGCCTCTCTCTTTGTCTCTCTCTCTTTGTAAGCTGGCAATGGTTGATCCTAGTCTGGACAGATCCTCTTCGTTCTTCTTTTGTAACCGGAAGAGCTCAAGTTTGAAGTCGGCCTGCATTAAAAAGTCCAAGCCACAACATATAGTATATAAACATTTTTTTCCCCCCAGAGAATGCATGAACTGATAGAAAATGTATAATATAAGTGTCTGCTAAATATAATGTAAATGTATGCATACACAGTTATATGCTAGCAGAGGGCGCAATATATTTGCTATTTATGTTAAACCTAAAAAAACTATTTTTGTGAAATGTTATTCTCAAAAGGAAACAAAGCATAACTATTTTCAATAAGCAGAATACTATGCTTTAAAATCACAAATTGTAGAAACACTCAAATTCTTGAAAATTCAAATTCTTGATGCTATTAGTAAAATATTCCCATACACGTTTGTTTTCGTGAGCTTCTCACCTGTAACTTCTCCACCCCTTCATTACATTCTCTTTTTAGCTGCAGAAGCGCTGCCTGATGCTCTGAGAACATAAAACAAAGACATTGTGACTAAATGTATCACAAAAACCATTAAATAGTGCCAGAAACCCTATAAAACAGATCTCTATGCCATAATATATATAAAGATATGGAATAATATGTACGTATACACTATACTGTTCAAAAGTTTTTTAATTTGAAAGACATCTCTTATGTTTACCAAGGCTACATTTGATCAAAAACAGTAATGCCGTGAAATACTATTACAACTAAAAAAATGTTTTCTATTTTAATATATTTTAAAATGTAATTTATTTCTGAGATGGCAAAGCTGAATTTTCAGCAGTCTTCAGTGTCACAGGATCCTTCAGAAATCATTCTATGCTGATTTTAGTGCTCAAGAAGCATTTCTTCTTATTATAAATATTGCAAACAGTTGTGCTGCTTAATATTTTTATGGAAATAGTGATAGATTTTTAAATTGACAGACTTACAGTTGAGGAATACAACAAGTGATGCATCATTTTTCACTATTCTTTGATGAATAGAAAGTTCAAAATAACAGCATTTATTTGAAGTATAAATCTTTTGTAACATTATTGTATTATTTGCCAATTTTGATCAATTTAATGCATCCTTGCCGAAAAGCGATCTTACTCTATTGTATATGGGACGAAGAATTGGATATCCATCAAATATTGCAGACGTAAAATTTCCAATAGATGGCAGTGGTGGGACTGTTATATAGGGATGATCACTGCCTTGTCTAGAGAACCATGGGAAAAACTGTCAAGAGAACTTATTTCCTCAAGTATAATCATACCAAGACATATGACAACACCACTCTGACTGTGTGTGCTTAGGTGTGGCTGTGGACTCCACACCCTTTAAATCTATAAGACACTGTAGTACAGGCAATGGAACTGTCAGTAAGGGGTGATTATAAAACTATATAGTATTGAATGCACACATTTATGTAATTTTCAATGGCGCAAAATTAGTAAATGCATTGCTGAGAAAACATATAGTCTTACAAGTAACAAATAATGTGACATTGAGTTATTTCATCTGTAGAACTGCCTTTTAGGAACACATTTTGGGTGGAGGTGTATCGGAATTTGTTTGGACAGTGTTGCAAATATGGAATCGGAGCAAACATTTACACTTACTGCTGTTGTTTCTGATTATTCAATAAGCCCTTACCAGCTTCAGTGTATTTTAGACCAATCTTTTCCTCTTCGTATTTGGGTTTCGGTGGAGGCCAAACAGTCTGAAGTCGCTTTGGGGTGTGCTCCTCACTCACCTCAGCCTGTGCATTGCACCGTTGAAGTTAAAGGACCTATTAAAATAAAAGAACTAAAATAAAAATAAAATGATTACATTTTGTAGGTGCACATAAAATAAGACTTTTCACATGTATTGATACTGAGATGCTACCAATAAATGCAATCATCTGTTCACTTCATACTTTGGAATCAGTAGTTTCTTTGTTGTCTGGAGACTTGCTTGAGCTCCTCCTATCAAAGAAGGCTTTGAGGACGTCTTTGTCCTTGTTGATCTTCCTCTTTACAGTGTCCAGGTCCATGCGATTTGAAGTGTCTTTCTTGGCAGATTTAACTGTGAAGAAAGACTTCAATGCACCTAGGGCCGTCTCCGCATTTGTAGATTTGTTTGTTTCCTCAGACTGGGTATTGGCTGGCTCCTCTACAGTTTTCTCTGGATTTTCTGCAGGATCCTGACTGATTGGAGACAGTGGGGGGCTTGTCATGCTCTCTTGCTTTCTCTTTCCTTCCCCCTTGCTGAGGAATTGGGTAAGCTGTTCTACGAAGTCTCCCTTGACTTCTTTCTTGTTAGACTGATCGGTAAAAAGTCCTCTTTTGGCAGGGCTTTGGGGTTGCTCTGGAGTGTCTTTTTCCTCAAGGGCTTCTTTCTTGGGGCTGAGCAGCCCGGTGAAGAGGGACGACAGTTGGAGCGGGTTTTCTTTTACAGATTTAGGGGTTTGGCCTGTTGTGGTCTTCTCAGTGGAAGATGAATCTGTATC
This sequence comes from Sinocyclocheilus anshuiensis, assembly GCF_001515605.1. Classification (NCBI taxonomy): domain Eukaryota; kingdom Metazoa; phylum Chordata; class Actinopteri; order Cypriniformes; family Cyprinidae; genus Sinocyclocheilus; species Sinocyclocheilus anshuiensis. Next base: position 769,663 of record NW_015553274.1, read on the forward strand.
TAACATGGTCTCTTCTTGTATTATTTCTTCTTCGTTCTCTTTATTAATTTCTCCTTTTACCACCTGTTCCTCCAGCTGGATGTCTGAAGATAACAGTTCAGGCTCCAAATTATTCTTTTTATTTAGGTCAGATGAACTGTGTTCTTCAGTGTCACAGAGGTCAGAACCTTCTGAAATCTCTCCTCCAGTCTCAGAATGTTTCATTTGGTTCTTCTGGCTTGTGGTAGGTGGATGGACCTCCACAAAATTGCTGTCTGATTCTGTGCTGCTTCCATTGCATGTAGCTTGACCAACTGCAGTCTCATCTCTCGTTTGGATCTTTTCAATATCAACAGATGATTCTGCAGAAAGATCTTCAACTTCACAATATGTTAAAGTGGTCTGAAAGTCCATGTTTGTGGATGCCTGGTTGTGGTTAGTCAGAGTGTGCTCATTTACACCAGCTTTGGTTACCTTTGGAACATCTGCAGAGTTTTGAAGATTTCCATCAGGCTCTATTTTGCTCTCAGCAGCAGATACTTCCTGCTGAATTTGCACTGAAAAGTAATTATTGTTATTTGTGGATGACTTCAAAGACTTTGTTATTAAAAAATCAGCCAGATTATTTCTGTCAGATGGAATATTTGTACTTTGAATGTCTGTGAGGACATCCTGACAGACTCTGTCTTTCAATGGTTCTTCCTCAGTGTTCTCTCTGACAATCGTCATTGTTTCTTTGCTGCTGCTGCTGGTTTCCTCAGTGTGGTCTTCTTCTTTCTCATTCTGCAGCACAACACCAAACAGCTTCTCATTGCTTATACCAGATTCCATAACAATGGTCTCATTTCTAGATATGCCCTGCTTGAGTCTGTTTTTGCTCATATCCTTATCATTGCTTTTTGATACAAACTGTTGCTCATTGTCTGAAGATTCTTCTCTGAAAACAGTAATATCCACTGTACAGAGTGCTGGGTTATCAAGTTGTTTGTCCAGTCTTTTAGCACTGTCACAGGCTGAGACCTCGCTAAGTGATTTAGACGGTGTGTCAGCTTGACCATCTGTTACATCCTGGTCAGTCTGGCATGCTGCTGATGTTTTATTGTACTTATCTCTTTGGTGGTCAACATTCAGGTGCAAATCCACTTCCTCCTTTTCTGAAGAAAAATCAATTTCATTAACATTCTGATGCTCTGATCTGTTGACATGGTCCTTTGTTCTGTCTTCCTCAGCATTTGTTTGTGAAGTCTTAACAATTATATCAAAAGCATCCACTTGATCATCGAAACCATCCTGCCTTTGAACACTATTTTTTTTATCATTAACCTCTCCTTTCTCAGTCAAATAATGAAAAGAAGTCACATCTTGACTTTCCTCAGTCAGTGTTTGGAGTTCTTGCTTTTCATGGTGAGCAAAAAGGTTTGTTAATTTGTCCAAAAATGAATTGATAGGCTTACTCTCCATTTCCTTCCGGGACAGTCTACAGCCTCTTTAAGATTTAATTTAGTCTGTCTGTATTCAAAACAACCATATTCTACAATTAAATAAAACAGCAAAGTCAAAATTCAAAAATCCAGTTAAAACTGAAGTGTGAAAGTTTGCCGTTACAAAAAGTCCAGGTTCTTTCCATTAGCCTTCCCAAGTCTAGCCAACTCAGAATTTCCACTGCTTGTGCTGACAAATTATGAATATGAGTAAGTTTTAAATGCTGTTCTGTTTTATTAAAATCATTTGAGTTTAAGTCTGGAGTGCCTTTTTTTGCAATATGCTGTCCTTAGATGAAGTTTCCAGAAAAACGGATGCCAGGAAAATGTGCATTAAAAAGCAGAGATGCTGTTCTCCGGCTCACAATACAGGAGAGCTCAAGAAATGGAAAAAAAAAAAAAAAACATTCCGCAACGATAATGCAAATAGCGCCAGCATGCAGTTTGGTCCTTTTATCCCGCCTTTACATTCTTTTAGCCTCTTCATTCTTTTAGCCTCTTCATTCTTTTCCATTTTGGATTTTGTAATGTGTACTTGCTTTTAATCCGCAATTCACAACAAGAGTGCATACACCAAAACATGAAATACGCATATAGGCAGTAAGTGTTCCACCCACCTATTTTCTACCACATGACAGGATTTCTGGTCACACACTCAGTCATCCACGAGGAAGAAGCGGCACCTCAGTACCACACCCAGAAGAGCACACAAAACTCTAGTGAGAGTAAATGTCCAGTCAGGACAGCTTCTGTAAGGCTGGATATCTCCTTCTGTCCACTTCACATTGGATAACATCACATTCATCGGTACGATTAACCTGTTAACCCCACCTACATCCTTGTTTTTATCACCTATGGTTTTGATTGTATTATCTCAGATATACATATACATATACATAAAATATACATAATTATTATTTTTAAAAGTTCTAAAAACTCTCATATCATACTTAAACACTTAATTTATTTGATCACAAAATGTACTGGTAATTTTCTGCCAGGACATTATCTGCTTTTTAAATGATTTTTTTCTTACAGTGTATTCACAATCAAGCAAACAAATAAAAACTAGGAAGAGCTAAGAGAGTGGATTTTCTTAAAATTCAGGGCTTGCAATAATAATGGGTAAAAAATATCTACTGTTTTGTGGCATTAATAATACACACTAATAAATTAATTAATATCCAATAGTTAGTTAACTGTAAAAGTTAACTGCAAGTCTAAATAAGTATTTTCAAACACTCACAGTGCAGTCATGGTCAAGACAGACATGTGGATCTTCTTCACTTTGTTTGTTTTTGGACACACAGTTGCACAAGGACACATTACCAATGTGCTCACATGGCCACTTCTCCTCTGCATGCACTCTGTTCTCACTCTCCTCTGTGGAAAAACAAAAAAATTATTCATATTCAAATTTTAATGACCAAATATCCTCAAAATAACCCACCAGACAGGTGGCTATAGATTTGGACTCTACAGCACAAAATATAATAATTATGCATTATAGCCAGATGAATGAGCCAAAGGTTATTGTCAGTTACAACTGCTAGTTCACATACAAATCACAGCACATAATTTTAAAATGTACTTGTGAACATTTAAAAAGTGATATTTGAAAATCCACCTTCTTCCTTATTTTATAGCTAAAAGAAATGCACAGACTGCCACAGAGTGGACAGTGAAGTGAACTGCAAGTTTGAGGTAAAGTGACAGTATTGTCTTCATTTAGTTTATCTTGCCTCACATTTTGCTTTCCTTTCAAGACAATTTCTATATATAGTAAAAATAAAAATGCAGATCTGAAACATCTGTACAAGCTCGCTTGACAACATTTTTACTGACATAGAAGGCTCAACACATCAGAACCAGATTAGATCCAAGAGAGAAAAAAGATATAGGCCTATAAAAGGCTAAATAAACAAACAAACAAATAAATAGTGGACAATACAGATTTTTAAATTACATTTTTTATTTATTTTGTATGTATATATTTGTAAAAATAAATAAATAAATAAATATATATATATATATATATATATACAGTGGGTACGGAAAG
>NW_015553274.1:773211-774465 GCF_001515605.1 Sinocyclocheilus anshuiensis
AAAGAGTGAAAAATTGAAGGGGGTCTGAATACTTTCCGCCCACTGTATATATATATATATATATAAAATTATATCTGATTATAAAGCCTAAACAGAGAAGGGGATTTAAGATTCTAAATTTATGTAGGCCTATATAATATTTTTTTGCAAACGTTTGAAAAAAAAAACAACAAAACAAAACCAGTCATTATTTGTAACGCCTTGCGACGTCATCAAATACAGATGACACTCGAGTCGCGCAGATTAGCATATACAGGCCTGTTGGTGTAAATAAATAAACATTACAAGTTTCATATAAAATGTAGGCCTATATTATAGATCTATACGTACTTTTATATAAAAAAATGATTACATTCAAACTTATTACATTCAATACCCTATACTCGAAAAGCCCAATATTGTACATTAGTTACAATGTTCAATTTGTAAATGTAAATAAATATAAATCACAACATTTCCATATAAAAATATATTAAATACATTTTGTGAATATAATTATTTTTTTGTTTTACTGAAGCGTTATATTAGAAGATAAATGGATTTGTATAGTAATGTACAATATATTTTCAGCTAATAGGTATGATAATCATAACTGTTAAATCTCCTGCAGATTACTCCAGCAAAACTGTTTAGCAACCACTCCTGAGGTAAAAAAGCTGAAGAAAATCTCTCCTCATTCTACGGTAAGCTCCATTTTAACCTTGTTTCCCTGCAATGGCTGGCGGGTACATTTTCTGTCCACTACCCGTGAAGTGATATGTCGTCGCTGTAAGGTACACTTAAAGAGTTCATTTGCAAAAACCGATAAACGGCACTTTCAAAAAAATGAGCTGATTGCCGTGCATTATTCTCCACATATAGCTCGATCTGAACCCTAAACACGTTTTGTCAAAAATGCCGGCTTTGTCCACTTTCAAGGCATCACGAGTTCACGTTTTACTGTAGAAGCCGACAAGCGCCCTTGTTGTTTTTTAACAGAAGCCGATAAGTCCATTTTAGCGAATCCGCTGTATTCAGGTAAGGTGACAAGGCTACTTTCACTTTGAAAGACATGCTAGCTGAGAGGAGTTTCGTCAAAACTGACTAAAAGTGATCGAGGATGGATAATTTCGACGAACTTGATGAACCTGTGATATCTTCTTCAGGGCGAAAAAGGAAAATAAAATCTGAAATGTTTTCACGGAACCTTGCAAAAGCAGCGCGTTACAATGGTGAGGGAAAAGCTCCGTGTATTGCGTGTAATCACATCCATAC
>NW_015553274.1:774728-777576 GCF_001515605.1 Sinocyclocheilus anshuiensis
ACCGATAAGTCCATTTTAGCGAATCAGCGCGCTGTATTCAGGTCAGGTGACAAGGCTACTTTCACTTTGAAAATATGAGGTTCCATTTGTGTCAAAAATGAGTCGACTGTTTTGTGCTTTGTACTATACATTTGTCTTTGTCTACAGTCATTGCCTACTTGTTCAGGTAAATCAGTATATGTAGGTGTGTATGTTGTCTGTTGACGTCATCTTAATCTGTCGTCCTGCTTGCTTTTTCTCTGTCGTTTAATTACTGTCGTCCTTATTGTCGTTTTGTTCTGTCATCTTGTTCTGCCGTCCTAACTGTCATCTTATTCTGTCATCCTTACTGTTGTCTTGTTCTGTCATCCTAACTGTCATCTTGTTCTGTCGTCCTAACTGTCATCTTGTTCTGTCATCCTTACTGTTGTCTTGTTCTGTCGTCCTAACAGTCATCTTGTTCTGTCATCCTTACTCTCGTCTTTACTGTCGTCCTAACAGTCATCTTGTTCTGTCATCCTTACTCTCGTTTTTACTGTCGTCCTAACTGTCATCTTATTCTGTCATCCTTACTGCCGTCTTAACTGTCATCTTATTCTGTTGTCCTTGCTGTCGTCTTGTTCTGTCGTCCTAACAGTCATCTTATTCTGTCATCCTTACTGTCGTTTTTACTGTCGTCCTAACTGTCATCTTATTCTGTCGTCCTAACTGTCATCTTATTCTGTCCTCTTTACCATCGTCTTGTTCTGTCGTTCTAACTGTCATCTTATTCTGCTGTGCTTAATGTCGTCTTGTTCTGTCATCATAACCAAAAATCAGCCCCGGTAAAGTTAGTTTCACATTTCATATTCGACTACGCTGCTTTAGGGACCGTCTGCAAATTTACCTCACAGTACAAAACGAAGTATAATAATTAATTCAAATGAATGTTTAGAAAAAAAAAAACGACTGTAATTCACCAAAAAAGGCTTTTTCATGTTCGAAAGGTTGTAGTATGTTCCTAGATACTGACATGTGATATTTTGGCTGTATCTCTCGTCATATAGGCCTATGTACAGTACACAATTATTTTCATAAAAATTACTGTACGCAAAGTTTTTTTTGTAGGTTGTAGTACATTTGCAGTTACAAGACTGATTTATGGTTTGTGAAATTTTGCTCATACCTCCTTTACTGTATGTACAGTACACAAATATTTTTAGAAAAAAATATAGTAATTTATCAATAGGGTCTTTTTATGTTCCAAATGTTGTCGTACATTCCTAGTTATGAGACTGACTTACTACAGGTGATATTTTGCCAATATCTACTTTACTGTATGTGCAGTACACAAATATAATTTTTTTTTTACTGTAATTTATCAAAAGGGTTTGTTCATATTCTAATGCTTGTAATACAGTCCTAGTTACAAGACTGACTTACTACAGGTGAGATTTTCCAATATCTCTTTTACTGTATTTTTACAGTACAACACAACAGGATGACAGTTAGGACGACAGAATAAGATGACATTTAGGACGACAGAACAGGACGACACAACAGGATGACAGTTAGGACGACAGAATAAGATGACATTTAGGACGACAGAACAGGACGACACAACAGGATGACAGTTAGGACGACAGAATAAGATGACATTTAGGACGACAGAACAGGACGACACAACAGGATGACAGTTAGGACGACAGAATAAGATGACCTTTGAAAAGACGTGCTAGCTGAGAGGAGTTTCGTCAAAGCTGACTAAAAGTGATCAAGGATGGATAATTTCGACGAACTTGATAAACCTGTGATATCTTCTTCATGGCGAAAAAGGAAAATAAAAGCTGAAATGTTTTCACGGAACCTTGCAAAAGCAGCGCGTTACAATGGTGAGGGAAAAGCACCGTGTATTGTGTGTAATCACATCCATACAATTTATGATCACAAGTGTTTTTTTTAACTCTAAAACATGAAATGTGGAGTTATCTGCTTTGGCCAAAAAACAAAAACAAAAAAAAACGACTGTTGTCATTTTTTAAAATTATTGTTAAAATAACCTTTTTTGTATTAAAATAACTTTTAATATGTAAAAAAACATACTTTCAATTAACTTTAATTTTGTAAATTACCTGTATTTGTTTAAGTTATTATTACTTAATTAAAACAACCCAAAATAAAAATAAAGCACCCAAATACAGTAACAGGCAGTGATGTGCATACGAGGATTTAAGTCTTGAAGATATAAAGTAAATAAATTAGTTGTCATCAGCACAGAAACCATAATCCACTTACTATACATAATCCATTGCGATTTATTTGTTAAATAAATTTACGTTTCGCCAGATTGCCATTCATTCAAGTCTTCGGTTTACCCGCGCTCATAACATTCGCTCAGAATGAGTTGTCCAAAAGAACCAGTTCGGTTCAGACGTGCTGTGTCAGTCATAGTAGGCAATCTGTTCGGTAGCTTCACGTTGAATCACGCATGCGCAGTATCATCAGCTCATCGGTTCTCACATCGGACATTTCTCAAAAAGAAACGGTTCTCGGTTCAGTGTACTGGTGATCCGAAAACTGATGCAACCCAAAAGTGTTACGTTTATAATTTTGTTCAATGTATAATTACAGTACAGGTATTTCGTAAATCATCCCTTATTCCTATTAAACATAGTCTTAATTATTGTCCAACTTCCCTGACAAACCCCTTTGGCCTATAACCTAACAGAATATTCAACTGAACAAAGTACACAGATTAGATACATTCATATTTTTTTAAAAAATAAAATAAAATATATTTATATTATCACACTCTGATGTTTAACAAAATACTTGGATAACATGCTTTTCGTCCTCTTGAAAAATTACACGCATGCGCAGTATCATCAGC
>NW_015553274.1:777611-778798 GCF_001515605.1 Sinocyclocheilus anshuiensis
TCATCGGTTCTCAAATCGGACGTGTCCGAAAGAAACAGTTCTCGGTTGAGTGTACCGGTGATCTGAAAACCGATGCAACCGGTTCTTGACTCGAGAATGAGAACTGCTCCAGCAGTGGGCGTGTACGTTCGTTATCTGGCTTGCTGCACACATGCTGCTCTGCTCGTGTTCATCTTCAGTTCTCTCTTCACAGCAGTTCAGTCAGTGTACTGTTTGAGTAAATGAATTACTCTGGGATATTGGTTTATTTAGACTCAGAGGGAGTGTCAGCCACGTTAAAAAAGTGAATAGCTTAAGTCATTTGTTGATTAATGCTTACTGGAGACGCGAACCGTTTCAAACGATTTAGCCCAATTTTGTGAACTGGTTCAACCGGTTCACTAAGAAGAACCGGTTAAATCCAACGATTCGTTCGCGAACCGGACATCACTACTTGCAACTTGACACTCTTTTGCCATTTATTGTGCCATTTGGACTCAACATATAGGCTACGCTTCCTGCTTTTTGTAATCTTATGTAGGCTAGGTTGTTCGTTAACGAATAAGTTACCTGACTTTGGATGTAGCGACTACACCCGACTACATATTTTAGGCCACCCCATAAGATTATAAAAAGTATTGTAAAGACAGTTGTTGTGACTGTTAATGTGTGACAGCCCCAGATGACTGTTTATTATTATGCATGTGATTTAGTTTTTACACATTGTGATTAAGCCATTAATCTTGAACAGCTCTCTAGTAGAAATGCAGAAGTAATGGCACTAGCTCCATGCTGTGAGTTATTTTTGTAAGCAGTGGACAGCACTCTGAGGGAAGCAATGACTGATTGTTTTGTCCAGATAACAGATAGGGCCAACTGCATGTTAAAAAAGTTGAGTGATAGTAGTGAGAAAACAAGAACATTGTCCTCATTTAAACTTCATTCTACACTACTGACTGCTAATGGAGGACTTTGGGGCACAAAGACAAGGATTGGACAAAATTTAGAACTGACTCCCTTTCAGTTACATTTGAATTGAGTAGGCTTGTTCAGAACTTGTAGGATTGTTCAGAACTTGAAGGCTACAATAAAACGTTTTTTTTTTTTATGTTAAATATTATTATGATTGAAATATACCAACCCTCTACGGACACCTTGGCAATTGAATCGCCATTGGCTAGTACATTTTTTTGTTTACTCGCCAGACT
>NW_015553274.1:779087-785632 GCF_001515605.1 Sinocyclocheilus anshuiensis
CTTGTGTGTGAGACAAAGCGACGGTGAGTTGTTTGCCTTCACACTAGAGTTTACGGTATGTCAAACACAGGTGCGCTGCACATCCATTAAGATGAACTGAAAAATATCACAGATCGCTTGACGGAGAGTGAAACTCTGAAGCACTCAGTCAGAGTGTTCTGTGAGTGAAAATATATCTGTGCTAAACTTATACGCAGCCTCCAACTCACACACTGGCGAGTAAAATCTAAGAATTTATAAGCCATTGGCTAATATTAGACATCATTTAGTCAGAGTGAAGATTTAGTCGCATATGCGAGTGATTTACTCGCAATGTAGAGGTTTTTTTTTTTTATTATTTTATATTTACATTATATATATAGGCCTATATATATATATAGAGAGAGAGAGAGAGAGATTATATATATAGATTTACATCGGATTTTAATTCTGCATCCTTGAATTCAAATTTGAATTACAATTCTGCATCCTCAGTTCAAATTCATGGTTTAGGATTGGAACAGACATTCTCAAGACAATTCTGACTGAGGTACACACACACACACACACACACACACACAGACAGACAGACAGACAGACAGACAGACAAGCAAACCGTCATACTAAAATCGTTTTGTGTGCCTCTAATCTCATTTGAGAGGGTGCAGGCTTGACTCATCTTCAGGATGCCATTTCCAGTAAAGCTCATGGGATCGGAATATTAACAGCTGGCTGTTGGGCTGAAACTGCTGCTACTGTGAAACGTGAGAGTCTTAACAAAAAGCGGCAGGTAGCCACATTCACATTGTTGTCTCTATCCTGTATTCATATGGGGACCATGCATTGCAGACGTGTCTAAAAGGAATTTAAATAAGGTTAAAGGAGTTTAGGCCTGCCACTGCAAAATCAATAAAGGGATGAGATGTTGCTGTATAAAACAATATATAAATATCATTCTAAATAAACAATTTCACACAAGATTGATTGCATACCCATATGTCATGGTCTATTCAGCATGCTGCTAATAACAGAAGATGGGTCACAAGCCTGAAGAATTAGCTGACTAGCTTTATCAGGAACAGAGCGTCTTTACAGGCAGTAGATGAACAGTACACAACAAATCACAAAATCTCATTACCAATGTGTTTTCAAACAGGCATATGTATTGAAAGAAGCTTCAAAGAGATACTCAAAGGGTTCGATGTAATGTTAGCCACAACCAAAAGTTAGCCAGAAGACTTTACTTTTAACTTTTTTAACTTTATCGTTTTTCATTTGTTAGTTGGGCATTGCTTTAACAAGAACAGGGAGATCAAAATCAGATACATTTGCAATATTTTCTGCCTCATTTATGTTGAGATTTAATGTTCATATTCCTAAAAAAAAAAAAAAAAAAAGGTAAGCACATTCAATTAACAGACTACAGACCCAGACCATAATTTTTCATTCTTTGACCCCTGAAATCATATGATCGTCTGCAAACTATAGAAGTATGGAGGCTGACAGCATGCCTCAGGGTTTTGAACTGCAGGTCTTCAGTTTTTCAGCATCTCACCCGTGTTAATCTGTATCATGACAACCATCACAAGGTTTAAGTTTAGCATTCCTATCCACTTCAGTGATCACAGGCTCTGTGAGGAGTAAAATACTCTGCTGTATTCTCAATCCCTCCTCAATGTGCACACTTCAATCTTGAATCATTTCTTTTCAATGATTTCTTTTAAATATTAGCCTATATTTACTATATTCAGTATAAATAAATCACCGGCCACTAAATGTTATGCATTTCATGAAACAAAGATTTAGAATAACAAAGTGAGAGACAAGAAGACCAGAGAATCAGGTAGTGTTATAATCTTGAGAACAGAGAGGTCACACACCTTTAGTTGGAAAAGTGGGGATGATTGGTGTAGTGGATGGGGTCCAACCGACACTCTGTTCATTGACTGTAGATTCAGATCCATTATAGGTGCTCTTTTCTGTGCTGCCATATAGATATTTGCCCTCTTGTGTCAGATAAATACTTTTGTAGTCCTCCGCATCCTTATCAGGTAGCAGCAGAATATGGTACTGCGGCAGGGGCCTGGAGGTGCGTGAGGATAGACGGGATAATGGTGGAGACACAGTGGCCAGGCTTGGGCATCTTGTTGAAAGTGAAGCGACAGCATCTGAAGAAGTGAAAAAAATTTTCTTCCTTCCTGATTTAATATTTGTTGGCTTAAGTTCTTCACAGAGCTCCAAAGGGAAAAAGTCCATGTGCTCTATAGGTACGTGACTGTCCATAGGCAAAAACGCACCTACGATTGAGGTATGTGTGCTATCTTTTAAACAGTCTAAACTGGTGCAAAAACCTTGGTGAATAATGTTCTCAACTTCGAGTATCTTATCTCTCACTCTGGACGTTGCTTCCTGCTGCTCCATGCGCTTATTCCCACACTGGTACAGTTGACTCGTGTCTGTTGTTTGAGACATCTCTTGAGGACTATGCGTAGTAGTCTTCATCAGGTCATGAAGATATTGCGTCTCATTTGAGTCAAGTTCAAATCCATTGTCATACTCTGAGAGCTCACTGGAGAGATCTTCCTCAAAACTCCTTGAATCCTTGGCTTTGTTATTTTTCAATTCAGTCCGCATCCCAGGATCTTCATGCTCACATTGTCTTTTTTCATTTTTTAAAACTTTGTGTGAGAGTCGTTCAGTAGTTGAATTTAGTCTCAGTTTGCATGTGGGCATCCTCCTTTCCACTTTTAGTGAGCTCGTCATCCACAATTGCTTGTGTTTCTGCCCTCTGGAGGCTTTTCTCAGGCTTTTAGGAGAAACGATGAGCTTGTTCTCCAGGTTGCTGGTGCAGCACAGATACTCTCCACTATGGAGGTCACTTTCCAAGTCTGCATTCATGTTTCCCTGTTGATTTCCCATCACAACCTTGCCTTTGCAGTCTGCACACGGATCCAACAGGTCCTCAAAAATCACCTTATTTCTGACATTATTTGTCTTATGGTCCCCCCTCCTTCTTGCCAGAACTAATCAAAGATTTACCCTTAAGAGCTGCCTCTCCATTCTTTACGGAGCCCGGACCGTTAATGACTGTGAGAAACTTAGTTATCTGTTTTTTCTTTCTGATTAGTTTGTAAAATTGAAGAACAGTGCTGTTGCCTTCCATGACAGTCTGCTTGCTTATTAGAGTGTTCACCATTATAAGGGTCTTACTAAGAAAGAAAATATCAAAGTTAGTTAATAACTTTATTATTTTAAATTATAACATAGCATTTGTCGAATATATTTGATATAATTTGATATACACTACTGTTCAAGAAATTGGGGTCAGTAAGTTTTTGGGGAAATGTTCTCATCTGCAATTTGTTAAAATTGAAACTTTATGCTGATTTTAGTTTTGACTACAGCTGCATTAATTTAATAAGCACTTGTGTCTTGCCTTAAGAAAGGCAAAGATTAAAGTAGTTGCTATTAACAGATTGCAAAATAAAGCAAGTAAAAATTGATAAAAAATCCACAACCAATGCTCTAATCTCAGTAATCTGGAATGAAAATTGTAATTCTTCCACTGCTGGTTTTCGGGTATTCATTCGAACTGTCCCATGTGTCTTTCTTATATTGTCCCCTCTGGCTGAGATTAACTGTTGACTCTTGTACAGTCATCATACAAGATCTGAGGTCAGTGTTACAGTATTCTGTAAAAAAAATTAAAACAAGCTGGAAGGATACAGATGGGAGAAATATTTTATAAACTGGACATGCAGTCAAAAATGTTCATTGCGCATTTTTCAAGAAAATCAAAAGAAATGTTTGATTCAAGCAGGAGAAATGAATGATCATCATGATAGCGTGCCACGACAGGCTGTTGGCACACAATCTAGTGGAGCTGCGCTGAATGTAGGAATCCAGCGACTGCAGTTCAGAGGTGGCCGCCAGGTGGAGCTGTTACGCCAGAATTTCATCTAGAGACTCAGTCAAACCTGTAGAACCGCGAGAATGCTGCCGTGGCATTGGTAGTCAAGCGTTCAGATAAAACTAGCATAAAATGCTGTTATTCAGCTGAATAGGTCTCATATTTGAGATGCATGTCCTCAGAAACCTGATGTTTGTTAAATGTCTATTTTAAATATCTACTTTATTTCATATTATTTTTTAAATGTCTTGAAGTGTTGTCTAAATATATATGTATTAGTAACCTGTTCTTGTTTATTATAATATTATATTTTGTTTATTAATATTACTGCTATATTATATTTTATTTTACCTGTCACTTCACTGATGATGTAGCAATTTTGTATGTAAAGTAGCCTAATTATGCTAATGATGTAGCCTACTTTAAAATTGAGAACTGAAATGTTTCTCATATTTGAGCTATTCCCTCAGAAACGTGATGTTCATTTATGTTTTGTTGTATGTCTGATTGATTCCATTTTATCTTTTGTTTAATTGTTGTCTGTTCCTGTATTAGTAGCCTATTCCTGTTTTATTTGATTTTATAAGATTACAGTAATTTTATTTTTTGTTTACCTTTTACATTTGATATATTTCAGTATTAATTTATTATATATTTGTTATCAATAGTATTTTTTATTACTGGCACCTTTTGTATCGCTTTTCTTGTATTTTTCCACTTATCCTGTCACTTTTTTTTATGAATGGTTTGAAAAAATGACATATAAAACGGTCATCAGTTAGGCTATACGTCAAAAATATATATATTTTTTTAGCTATCAAAGAACTCGAATGCTTTTATCTACAGTAGAAAAATAGCATTATTAGATTCAGCCTTTCTTCATGGTCATAACCAAGTAAAATGCGATTAGGCTAATTCTCAGTTTAATGGTGTGTATAACACTGTCCCGGTGGCTTTAATTAAGCAAAAAAGCGTTTACAGCGTCACTCCTTCTCATATTCAACCTGTTAACCCTGCTTGTGTCAGACGTTTAATATTGCAGTATGCGAGTCTTTTTACATGCTGACTTAACCCATTCATATTTTCCGTTTGATATAAAAAGTGCATCATCGCAGGTGATGCAGATGCGATCGTCCTCGTGATGGAGCTCCACTGGCATTGAGAGCGGGAGCGCTCGTGTCAGAGATTGACAGCAGCGGCAGTGGGCTTGCCCGCTCTCCCCTATATGGCTGTGGATGGAGCGCTATGCTAATATCGGCAGGACAGGAGAAGCACTGCTCAGCTGCCTGCTGTCAGTGGTGGCTTTCGGAGTCTAGGCAGGCTCTTCTACAGCCATGGCCGAAGGTGGTGAAGGGGAAGATGAGGTTCAGTTCTTACGAACTGTAAGTAAAAACGCCGTTCTTTATTTTGCAAATGCAACATTGTTTTTTGGCGCATTCTTGGTGATTAATTACGATAAAGGCAGTGTAATGCTGAGGCATCAAAAATGTTGGCTCGTACGCCGGGTTTAAAGCAACGCTGTTGGGCTTCTCTTTGTGGTCATATTGATTTATTTGGCATCGTTACGCATATATAATAGCAAGATGTCTTTTTAGCTGCTATTTAGAGTATTATTCCCTTATTTGGAACTTGAGTCAGGTGCGAGTTCGCGCTCGCGACGCACCTGTAGTCAACGCGCGTGAATGGGAATTCAATGAGCATCAGGCAGGTGCAAGGACAAATGAAGCTTGCCACTTTAATTTTATCCAGTTTGTGATGTGCATGTTTGTCTAAGAAGGAATAAATATGTTTTTGTGCTTTGTTGTAATTGTCTCGAACGCAACAGGGGAGTTATCCAGTTGGCGCTCGTGCGCTGTTTTTAGCATAATTCTGCAGTATTTTTCATGCCATAAAGAAGTGCCCTGTTTTGTGTTCATAAAGTCTTCCCACATGCGATTACTATTTGATACGATCCTCTCACCTTCTTTAGGACTTTTCTATTTCTGTGGTTAGACGCAGATTGGTTACATATGCAGTGGCGCATGGCAGTTCCTACCTGTGTAAACGATATGATATGATATGATACCGTGGTGTGAATTACTGTCACATTGAAGTTAATTAGTTAATAGTTAGCTATAAAAATGTAGAGGCGGTTAGGTAGAGATGTTATGCAGACTAATTACCATATTTTAAAGGTTTTTACATACACTCATGTACACTGAGAAAGGATCCAAGCAGCATTTTCTTCTTTATTATGAATTTTTAGTTTTTATTTAAAGGGGTCATATGATGCTGCTAAAGAGAACATTATTTTGTGTATTTGGTGTAATGAAATGTGTTTATACGGTTTAAGGTTAAAAAACACATTATTTTCCACATACTGTACATTATTGTTTCTCCTCTATGCCCCGCCTTTCTGAAACGCGTCGATTTTTACAAAGCTAATCGGTCTGAAAAAGCGAGGTGTGCTGTGATTGGCCAGCTATCCTGTGCGTTGTGATTGGCCGAATACCTCAAGCGTGAGACGGAAATGTTACGTTCCTTACCATAATGTGATGATGCCCTGTCAGGCCAGAGCGATGATTCAAAAACATGAAAAGCCATTATAAACGAGGCATTCGTTGCATCCAGTGGGGACATAATTATGGATTATAATGACTTATACTGTCTTTTTACG
>NW_015553274.1:785925-792260 GCF_001515605.1 Sinocyclocheilus anshuiensis
CCGCTTCGTCCACGGTGAAAGCCGATCCGGCGAAGTTGATGTATTCCCTCAGTGACCAGCACTGATCAGCTCCAGGCATGACGAAGCAGATATCGTCCTCTTTTGGAAGGCCAAACAAAGTAATTTCACTTTCACAACGAAACACACAGCATCTCCACGACATGGCGGACGGCGGCAACAACAGTACTAACCTTTAATATACACTAGTACTTTTGCAGCACACCGGACTGTTTTGACAGCTCTTAGCGTGTGTATCTTTGATCAGTAATTGAGGTGGAGATTTTAAAGTGTTTTGTGCTTATCTGCTTTCACTATTCCACCATCACTGAGGCTGTGCTGCTGAGTGTTGATAGCTTCAGTGACTATGAGTAATGAGAGGCGCCCAGGTAAAAGGCAAACCACAGAGCTTTGGGCCACAGCTGAAATCCACAGTACGTGAATTGAATTGTGTGTGTGCGTCCCTCTACTGTTTGAATAAGGCTGCTGACTCGTCTGTGGTCTATGAGCTTCATGTGGCAGCCTCAGCTCATTGAGCTTCTTTCAGATTAATTGAACCCAGACTGATGTCACTGCTCTTGTTGTGGCCTCTGGCATTGGTTTATCCCAAAGGGAACAAGCCATCTGTGCTAAAGGACAACACAAGTGCTCAGACTCAAAAAGTGTTTGTGTGGGTGTTTATTGTACTAACATTTGTAAAGCATGTTTAGTGTATTATTCATCTGATAGGATTCTATCAGATGGTTGTATGGGTTGAGCTCATTAACTGTTATAAAATCCACTTCAGGCTATTAGTTTCAGCGGGATTACACAGGAATTCTTGTCTCAGTAAAGTCAGCAGATATGTGGCATAGCTTTTGCTTGTCTAACACATGGGCCTCGCAGCAGTGAGACTGTCTTGGGGGGCCCTGGAGTTGACAGCTTACTTAAGAGCACAACAGCATTGGTCAGAGGAAATACCCAAGCAAGTTCTTAAAGTGAAAGTTCACCCGCAAATGAAAATTCTGAAATATATATTCACCTTCTTGACTTTCTTTTTTTCTGTGAAACAAGAAAATAAAAGTATTTTTTGGAAAAATATTCTGAAATACAATGTTGTTCAAAAGCTCAGAGTTTGGAGCCAGTAAGATTTATCCTTTTGAAAAAGACGTAATACTTCAATTTAGCAGGAATGCATTAAACTATAAAAGTGACAGTAAAGGCATTTATAATGTTATAAAAGATTTTGAACTTTTGAACTTACTGTGCATCAAAGAATCCTGGTTAAAATGTATCATACCACAAAAATATTAGGCAGCACAACTGTTTTCAATATTCATAATAATAAGAAATGTTTCTTGAGCAGCAAATCAGTATATTAGAATGATTTCTGAAGGATCATGTGACTGAAGACTGGAGTAATAGCTGCAGAAAATTCAGTTTTGCCATCACAGGAATAAATTAAATTTTACAATATATTAAAATAGATAACAGTTATTTTAGATTTTAATAATATTTTATATTTTTTTATCAAATAAATGCAGCCTTGGTGAGCATAAGTGACGTTATTTAAAAAATATTAACAACCCCAAAGCTTTGTAATTGTAGAGTGTATAATGAATGTGAATGAGGAGTCGTTAAGCTGTCAAAACATTCCATACAAGTATTCTAAAAGTAGTCATATTTCAGCTTTTCTGAAGTCATATGATTGCTTTGTGTGAGAAACAAACTGAAATGTACAGTGAGTACAGAAAAGAATCACCCTCTTTAAAATAATCACATTTTGACTGTATTTCTGATATTTTTATGATACTTTTTGCCATTTTTAAAAGCTTGAGTATATCATTTCCCATTCATATTCCTTAAACAGGATATTCTTCAAAATGTACTTTTTGTGTCTTTGCAATTATATGGAAACAGTACAGTGTACATTATTAAAAAATGAATTTAGAATTTCAGTCATTGGGGTTTGGAATAGCATGAATGTGAGCAAGTGATGACATTTTTGGGATCTTTCTCAGTGCATTAATTGCTCCTCTAGCCGTAGTCAGTGAACTCAGAGTTCAGACCTTCTTCTCTGACCAAACCTCACCTGATACATCTGTATTTTATCCACATCCAGAGATATCTCTGTCTACCGGGAGTTTTTCTGAATTCATTTGTTAGTTTAGATTGTGGTCACTCAGGCATGCATGCAAGCCATTTTCTTTTGCGTGAGGCTATTTTTCCCAGCAGTGTGCATGCTAAGTGAGTCTAGACTGCAGAGTAATACAATTCGTGGCCTAATGGTTAGAGAGTCGGAGAGTAGTACTGCAGAGTAGTACAGTCGTGGCCTAATGGTTAGAAAGTTGGACTTGTAAACCAAAGGTCGCGGGTTTGAGTCTTGGTACCAGCAGGGATTGTAGGTGGGGGGAGTGAATGACCAGTGCTCTCTTCCACCCTCAATACCATGACTGAGGTGAGCCCCTTGAGCAAGGCACCAAACCCCCAACTGTTCCTGGGTGCCACAGCAAAAATGGCTGCCCACTGCTCCGGGTGTGTGTGTTTATTCTTTACTCACTGCTGTGTGTGTGTACTTGGATGGGTGAAATGCAGAGCACAAATTCTGCCACACACCACATCACATCACTCACTCACTCACTCACTCACTTACTCACTCAATTTTGTAATTTGGCTGCAGCAGAAGGCACAGTTCTTGCTGTCTGTAAACTTCTCGTTCTCAAGCACCCTGAAGCTCGTCTCCCTGACCCAATCACATTTTTAGCAGTGCTCTCAGACTCCTTTAAAACATCACAGCAGGACTTCTGTTGTGTCACTCGAGGACTCAAGAGGGAAATGTCTCTGTAAGGTTGCTTGACAGCACTGGTGAAAAGGCTTTTGCATTTTTAATCGATTTTCTCTGAATGGCCTCTTTTGTTATACCTTTTCTTCATAACTTCGGATATTATGTGAAAGATGCTGGCTCTTTGAGAGTCTGATCACCAACAAAGTAGATCTACATCAGTTGTAGGACAAAGAAGAGAGTCACTTACGGTTGTAATGTGCAACGATACTCTGTGTGTATCCAGCCTCTTTAGTTACATTGTGTGATTACTTCAGCTAGAGAATAAAGAGTGAAAAAAATCACAGTAACTGCATTATTTGTGTGAAACAAACTTGAATTTCAATTAATAACCTCTTTGCGCATGTCTCTGCAATGAAATCAGTTTGAACTGTGAAAATTAGATACATTACATTTAATTAGAATCATTCATCCAGTTAGACATGGATTTTATAGAGCACAAAAAGTGATTCTTTCACACAGTGCTTCTGTATTAATGTTTCTCAGTCTTAGATAGCCAAGGGGTCTGTGGAAAATTCTTGAATAGTAAGACCATGGCAAGCAATATGATTGGAGTGCTGAGAGCTTCTCGCAGTATACTTTCCATTTATTTTCTCCTTTCAGATTTCAACATATTCTTCAATAAACAGTTTTAAACCTCGAATCAAACAACTCTGAGATGAATTACAACATTACAATTTTTCTTTTGAAGCAAAAATGCTTTTTAAAAAAGCAGATAAAAAGACTAAGGTACCTAATGTATACCTAATGTCTTTTATGAAATGAAACTACTCCCATGAAGCACTATTTATGTAATCAGATCAACTGTGATAATACAATATTACAAAACTACTGGCTATAATTCATTGACTTTAAATATAAAAATACACATTTTTTTTAAAAAACAAAATATTATATATACACTACCATTCTAAAGTTTGGGGTCAAAGATATATGTACACACACACACACACAGGTATATATATATCTCTATATATATATATATCTCTATATATATATATCTATATATACTAGTGTGTGTGTATATATTAAAAAATATATATATACATATATTGGTCAAAAATGAGACTCAAGACATTTACACAAAAGTTTCCATTTTAAATAAATGCTGTTCTTTCTATTAAGAAAAGAATCCTGAAAAAATGTGTTTCATGTTTTTTCCACAAAAACATGAAGCAGCACAACTGTTTTCAACTTTGATAATAATAAGAAATGTTTTCTTGGACACCAAATCAGCATATTAGAATGATTTCTGAAGGATCATGTGAGGATGAAAACTGGAGTAATGGCTGTTGAAAATACTGCCGTCATCTGATTTGTCATTACAGAAATAAATGACCATTTTAAAATATACTATAATAGAAAAATGTATTTAATACAATTTCACAATATTACTGTTTTACTGTATTTTTGAACAAATAAATATAGCCTTGGTGAGCATAACATCTTAAAAATAAAAAATCCTACCATCCCCAAACTTTGGAATGGTAGTAATGCTGGACTGCAAGTCCATCAGTTCCTGTTTCCATGGTAACAACTTCTCTGATTGATAGATCTTGCTTTATGTTTGAGGGTAGTGTAGTACTTCACAACTTAACATACATTTTAAAAATAACAACTGGCTATTGGCTTCTCCTGAAGGGGTGCCTGTCATCAGTTTGCAGTCCTAAATTATGTATTTGGCCTTTAAAAGTTTGAGAAATCCATTGTAATTTTTTCTTACTTTTAGTTCAAGGTGAGCATATCTTTCTCATAGAGCATTATTGAAAGACTCTGCAAGTTAACTGGATGCAGATATGGAGGTGATAAAGATGTGAGCTCATTCAACTATCTCATTAAGCTGTCACATACAGGGGCGCGAGTCACCTGCTTGGTGAAGTGCAGTAGCTGGCAATGAATTTGAGTTATTTAAGGAATAAGAGTTCAGCTGAGATAGGGAAAAAAACAAAGAACCATCTCTTCAAACTCCCACTTTATGTGAGAGCACCATGAAATGCCAAAATTGACTCTAAATTGTTCTTTTTTATATTGACAAGTTGACAGTGGAGTCTGAAGTCTGAAACAGTCTATAAACAGATTTTTTTGGGCTTTGAAAATCCTAATCTTTGAAAAAATAAAATTATGCAAAAATTAATTAGAAACATTCAATTACTAATCAAGTAAGTATGTGTACAATTCCACTCAAATTGTTATGGTGTTAATATAAATTTGCATTTAATTAGAAAAATTCATTTTCCCTAGTGGTCTCAGACTTTTAGACCTCACTGTACTTAAAATGATTTATGATGTGTTTGGAGATAGAAACGTCATCTTTTAGACGACTGAAAAATTCTGCAGTGTTCGAGACTGAGCATGTGTGTACATTTCAAAATAGCAGTGTGGGAGGGGCGATTTTGTGTATTCGCCTTTTCTCAAGTTCATGTCAGTGGCAGGGCCGGGTGAGTTGTGAGCATTTATTTGGAACCAGAGCACATCAGGACCTCTTGGGTTACAGTCCCTGAAGTGTTCAGGCCACACACACACACCTGTTCATGTCCTTAAAGACACAAACTGAGCATGGTGAAGGAGGGGGGAGTGGAGCGACCCACATTTCTCTGTTGCACCTGTGCTCGAACTCACAGGCACGATGGCTTGAATAGGGTTGGTCTGTCAGGCACAGATTGGTTTGGCAGAAGGTCCAGGCAGTCATGCGTACAGGATATGGACACATAACAGAGAGTTTGGAGAGTTCTGGTTCTTGCCCTTGTGATTTGGAGCAGACGCACCCCACCCCCTGCATCCTTAAAAACGCAACACCCCTATAGATAGACTGTGACTCTGCCCCTTAGCTGTTTTGCAGATGGCTTTGCAGCTCTCCCCTGGATCACTTTGCTGCAGATTCACCAGATTCCTTGGCAGGGGGAATCGCATTCGATTTTTTGCACAGCCCTAATATACACATACATACATGTATAATGAAGCACAAATAAGCATATTTTTTAAAGGGGTCCTATTAAGCTTTTTCACTTTTTCAATTTTAGTTAGTCTGTAATGTTGCTGTTTGAGCATAAAAAAGATTACTGCATTAGGCGGATAACGTTGTATTGAATATACATACATGCATACATCTGCACATCACTGTGTGTACAGTCTCAAACACAAACATTTGTCTTACTTATCCTAATGCTATGTATTAATCAGAATCAGAATGATCTTTTATTGCCAAAAATAAGTAAATAGAATATGTTTAAAGTAAATAGAGTATATATAGAACATACATCCAAAGCACAGATAACACTTAACCCTTGTTAGATATATGCAAGGGGAAATGTTGTGCACAGAATTTGTGACAGTATGTACATGCAGTTTAATAAATGTTTGATTTTGCATATTGCATATGAGATGTGTTGCACATCTATTCTATTGACTGTGATATTATGCCACATGGTAAAGCAATAGTTCATCCCAAAATCCTAATGCTGTCAGAATCAGAATAAGCTTTTATTGCCAAAAATAAGTAAAAAAAAATATATATAAA
>NW_015553274.1:792783-799040 GCF_001515605.1 Sinocyclocheilus anshuiensis
TGGTTTGATATTGACGCAATATTTACACTGAAGCTATGGTAAGGGGCATGACATTTCCCGACCAGGCGCCGAGTGCTGCCAATCACAACACACACTGGCCCAGCTAACCAATCACAGCACATTTCGTATTTCAGAAGGCGGGCCTTCATTTGATTCAGGAACTATTCGAGCCGCTCATGCCAGACTGGGGAGAGAGGTGTTGTAATAATGTAAAATATGTGAAACAACATATTTTCAAACAACCTAGTATGAGAGCCTGTTCTAGTACACTCCCAAAACAAAATCAAGACTTTGTAAAAGAGCATAATAGGACCCCTTTAAATGTTGTGCACAGAATTTGTGACAATATGTACATATATAGTGCATATGAGTTTTTTATTTTTGAACATTGGCACTATTGCACATAATATTATGCAGAGTGGTAAAGGAATAGGCTAGTTTGTCCCAAAATCACCTTCATGTTGCTCCAAACCCTTATGACTTTACTTCTTCTGTAGAACACAAAAGAATATTTTAAAAATCATTGTTTTTATCCAATGAGATCCAAAACAACACTTGACCTGATTGACTTTCACTGTATGGGCAAAAAAAAAAAAAAAAATCTCACCATTTGATTTGATCAGTTTGCAGCAGTATCTAAAGTGTACTTGATCCAAACATATTTGTGTAGAATGTCAACGTGACACCAAACCTGTGCTGAGGCCTGCTGTCCATTCCAGTGAAATCACAAAATAAAATGCACTCAAATGTGGCCCCAGTTATGATATGCCTCCACTGATATGCAGTAGCAATTTTTGAGACTGCTTACAATTTAGACAAGAATCATACCACTGCACCAACACATACCATATACTGTAGATTTGAGTGATGTTTGTATATTTTATCCTTATACACTCTAAAAAATGCTGTGTTGTTTCAACCCAACTTTGGGTCAAATATGGACTAACCCAGCTGCTGGGTTACATTTTTTAATTACATTTTTAACCCAAAAGTTGTGTTAGTCCATATTTGACCCAAAGTTGTGTTGAAACAACCCAGCATTTTTTAGAGTGTATGTATGCATTTAATTTTTAATTGATCATTTATTGTTAAAAAAAAAAATCTTACTGACCCCAAACTTTTTAATGGTAGTATAGGTAATAATGCTTTTTGGCGGAGACTGATCTTATTAACAAATAGAGTTTCATGAAAGGTAATGTATGAAAACATTTATATACAGGCTTATTTGTTAACAACAGATGTTGGTTTGGCATCTGTATTATGTTACTAGGTGCTCCACTGCTTTACTGTCAGAGTACCAGAGTTCCTGTTGTCACTCTTCAGTTTTAGCATAGCTTAGACAGCAGAGTTAGACAGCCCACTTTAATTAGCATAACTCAAACCCAAATACACACAGGTTATTATGCGTGTATTCAGAATGCTGGATGTTCTTGTTAGCTCTCATCTCATTAACGTGTCTTGAACCTGATGAATGAAATATAAAATATGAACTTATGCACTGTGACTGTGTTAAGGAATTGTTACAGCACTGATGGTGTTCATCAGAACCATGGCAACCATCAGCTAGGATTAATGAGATACGTGAGTTGGCACACAAGAAAAGGAAACACAAATGAGACAGAAGTCAATATATTCCTCCTCAGTGAGAATGAGGGTGTACAGAGATTCATAGTGGATTCTAATGACATAAGTGTCTCTCCAGTCTTCTTCCTTTCCTCCAGTGACATTTTGAGATAATAGCTGTTACATCAATAACATTTATTTAAACGCATTTATTTGTTTATGACTTGATATGAATTTTCAATTACATTTCTTTTTAAGGGACTTGAGAAGTTCAGCTTTTCTTTAAAAGCGCTTTTTTTTGTATATGTAGGTATTTTATTGGTAGCTATTTTATATGTTTAAGCTATTGATAGCCATTTTATTGTTGCTATTGAACGTTGTGTAACTAAAATGTATAATTTTTTTCAATGGTAAAAAACTTTCTCATTTCTCTTTTTAATATGTGACTAACTATAAGTAATTAATTTTTAGACTGATTCCCCTGAAAAGTGCAAACACTGGGGCGCTATCAAAAAAATTGCTTCTTTTAAGCTTCTCAACAAGCCTGACACAGCAACAGTGGGCAGTGGCTCTGCCAATGGTGTGAGTTTGGGGTGGGACTATTTGTTTGGCTGGCCAATGGCAGGTAGGGGCAGTGGCTAGGAAACCTGTTTGAAAACAGATCTTATTTTTTGCTGTGCTGTTTGGTAATGCTGGTTTCACAGAAATGACAGATGCTTTGACTTAAAGTTGCGTTGAGCTTTTGGGTCTACATTGAGTGAAAGTATTTGGTGTGTTTTTGCTTTTAAGCATAAGTTGAATTCATTGTTTTTGTCCTGGCAGGATGATGAGGTGGTACTGCAGTGTGTCGCCGCCATTCAGAAGGAGAATCGCAAATTCTGCCTATCAGCAGAGGGACTCGGCAACCGCCTGTGTTATCTAGAGCCCACATCAGAGGCGAAGGTAAAGCCCCATGTGTTCTGAGAAGCTAATCACTGCTTCAATATCCCTAAACCTTCCCACACAAACCACAATGCAGAGATTGAAGCAAAGCAGTTTAGAAAACAGCTTTTTATTTAGTTCCTAGACAGCTACAATATAGAAGTGCATAATATTAGTATTACACAATATGTTTTTTCTTTCAGTATACTGATTAAGGAATGCTTTAAACAATGTAGCTCTTTACGTGGAAAGAAAATTGCATGGTTAAAAATACATGTAGAGTGAAACAGGGAGACTTACAATGGTTCAAAAATGTTTGCCTTTGATATGTTGTCCTCTAGCAATACATCAAATTAATGGGAAGAGATTCATGTAGTTGAAAACCATGGCAACAGCAACTGATCCTAGTGCTCTGCACAATATTTTCTATGCATCAGGAGGCAAGGCAGTAGAAGATGTGTGGGCATCTCTATGGTTATATGCAGTGTATCTACTGAGCCTGACCTTGGTCTTACATTGTAAAAAATAAAGGTGGATAATGATGATAATCTTTCTGTTATCATGTAAAGTATTGGTCTTCTTCATGCATATCCTTATGGATTCACTTGCAATGCATGATGGATAACCCTCAGTGACGCTAAGACATCTGCTGTAATTGCCCGAGTGACGTAAAAGATAAAACTGTCAGCCTTTACCATCATGCTTTGCCATCTCTGTGGTCTCTCAGATGTACATTTAAAACTATAAATGGAAAGGCATTTTATGTTAAACACATATATAGAGGTTAGGGTTCATATATATGGGGCGTATTTCAGGTCATTAAGTTTTTATTCTTAAGTCTAATGTGTGCAGTTATAATATTAATACAAATATTATTTAATAATACATTGTTTAATAATTTAGATTAATATTATTTACTCAGTGCAACTTATAACATCCAAGTGAAAGATATAACACCAACATGTCAGAAAAACAAAAACAAAAACAGAATCACGGAGTTGGAAAAAGGTTCACCCCCTTGTGTCAGTATTTTGTTAAAGCACCTTTTGCTTTAATTACAGCGTATTTCAGGTCATTAAGTTTTAATTCTTAAGTCTAATGTGTGCAGTTATAATATTAATACAAATATTATTTAATAATACATTGTTTAATAATTTAGATTAATGTTATTTACTCAGTGCAACTTATAACATCCAAGTGAAAGATATAACACCAACATGTCAGAAAAACAAAAACAAAAACAGAATCACGGAGTTGGAAAAAGGTTCACCCCCTTGTGTCAGTATTTTGTTAAAGCACCTTTTGCTTTAATTACAGCCTTTAGTCTGTTGGGATACGTCTCTACTAACTTTGCACATCTACAGTAGACCTTGCAATATTTGCCCACTCTTCTTTGCAGAACTGCTCAAGTTCAGTTAAATTTGATGATGACCGTTTGTGGACTGCAGTCTTCAAGTTATTCCACAGATTTTCAGTGGGGTTTAAATCTGGGCTCTGACTAGGTCATGCAAGGACATTAATCTTTTTCTCCTTTAACTGCTGTGTGGTCAGTTTTGCTGTGTGCTTTGGTTCATTGTTATGTTGGAAGGTAAACCTTCTTCCCACTGACAACTTTCTGGCAAAGGGCAGCAGATTTTCCTCAAGAATTTGACGGTATTTTGCCCCATCCATTTTTCCTTCTATCCTGTCAAGTGCTCCAGTCCCTGCTGCAGAGAAACACCCCCATAACAGGACATTACCACCTCCATGCTTTACTGTAGGAATGCTGTTATTTGGATGGTGAGCTGTATTGGATTTCCGCCAGACATATTGTTTGGTGTCGAGGCCAAGTAATTCAAAGCTCGTGACTGCATGCTGCCTTTCTTGAGGAGTGGCTTTTTTCTTGCAACCCTCCCATACGAGCTGGAGCGACTCCCTGATCCAAGGAGGGTCTGTGTTGTACCAAATACCTTCCACTTCTTTATAATAGACTCCACTGTGCTTTTAGGCATTGATAAAGCCTTGGATATTTTTCGTTTCCATCTCCTGACTCGTGCCTGTCCACAACTTTATCCCGGAGATCTTTTGACAGTGCCTTGACACCCATAGTTGATTGTTTGCTTCAGTTGCACTACCAAAGACTGAAATGCTCCAGGAAACCTCTTTTCATGCTGAGCTCATCAAAATGACCACAACTGATCACAGTTGAAAGTCAAATGGCTTTGTGTGCCTTTGAGAAGGTGATTAGCTACACCTGATTGAGTCATTTTTAGGAGGGGGGTGATCCTTTGTCCAACTCAGTGATTCTGGTTTTTTATTTTTTTTATTTTTTTTATTTTTGTCTGGCATGTTGGAATTATATCTTTCACTTGGATGTTAATTTTATATTATTTTATATTATTAGTCACACAATGTATGAGTTACAATCCTTTGAATGGAGTTGCGTAGAGGGATTTTTAACCTGACTGAGACATGATACTTCTATAGTATTTTCTCTTTGTATTTTATGGCTGCAGATGACTTTCCCCAGAGGCATCTGTCACGCTACTTAGCACATTCTCCCCACTCACATGTTGTATTAAAACCTGAAAGGGCACTGTTCACCATTGGTCATGGCTTAATTCTGAACGCAAAAGGAAGATGTTAGTAGGAAAAGGGTTTTTAAAGACTGTACATGATTCAGACTCTAGTTATCAGAAGGTGACAGAATGTTCACTTTCTCAGGATAGCTGAACTAGACAGTCAAGGGGCTTTAAATAGCAGCCTGATAAACAGATGTTGGGTGGGAGAAGACTTCTCTAGACCAAGGGTGGAGCTCACCACTTGCCCATGTGAATCCTTGCTGGCCTCTCAAGCTAATCCTAATGAACACATATCAAAACAAAACATCTATTTGGGACTAATGAAGGGCTTTAATTTGTAAACATAACCACTCTACCAATTATCTGACTTTATCTATAATCAAAAGACAAATAAGCAACTACAGACACACTTTTTCTCTCTCTCTCCACAGTATTTTCCTCCTGACCTATGCATCTGTAACTTTGTGCTGGAGCAGTCACTCTCAGTGCGGGCTCTACAGGAGATGCTCGCCGGGCAGAACGGTGAAGGAGTAAGTATACAAATCACAGTCATTACAGGGTTACTATGCTGAATATATCTTCTACTAACCATACTTAAAACCTTTCACCTTTGAGTGCATTTCACTGTCAATAGGGAAATATAATGGTGCACTGTCATGGAAAGACAGTATAAATATATTATATATATATTGCCAAAACTACTCCATTGACTGTAGTTCTTCTGCATTATATATGACCTAGAGTAAGTTATCAAGAATAATGACACTGATAGTAGATAAATCACAACTAAAATTCACACTGGCAGGTTTGATTTGGAGAGTTTTAGGAATTGGTCTTTAGTCCTCAGATGCCATAATTGCTTTAGATCAAGGTGATAGTAATGCAAATCCATTATCCCATAATTATTTAAACTTCTACTTACTAACAAATGCAGGTGAGGTATGTATTATCATAAATGTATTGTCATCTGTAACACAGTTTGTAGATCGGGAAGAAGGAGGCGGGAACCGGCGAACGTTCAAACAAAACTTTAATAATAAAATAAACACAAAATAGCGCGACAGCCCCTCTCGAGGACGACTGTCGTGCACAAACAGAACCAAAACCCAAAATAAAATCCAGGCCTGGTCCTCTCTCATCTTTCACTGTCGTAGCTCCTCCTTTTATCCTTCCGGAGCTCCTCCGTGGGACTCGAGACCGGTGAGTGGTGCA
>NW_015553274.1:799071-820078 GCF_001515605.1 Sinocyclocheilus anshuiensis
GGAAGGATGAGGAGAGACAGATACGAGAGAGGGGAGAGAGGAAAAGAAAAAAATTATCGGTCCAGTTCCCGGACACACTGTCGCTTGGTCCTCAACCGGCTGAGAGGCTCTCACTTGCGGTGCCATACGATGGCACTGGACATCTTTGGTGGACGGCCCACCGCTCCTCCGCCTCCTGGCGGACGGTGATGGCTCCTCCTGTTGAGGGCAGCCGGCAGCGAGTCCCCCGTTCCCTGCTCCTCCCCAATCATGGCAGACGGCAGCAGGCTCCGGCCTCCTGCCGAACGGGGCCGACTCCTCCGCTCCCTCTTGGATGGCAGCCACCCCTCCTCGACCCAGGAGCGCGGCAGCGAGCTCTCCGTCCCACCTTGTCTTCCATCGTTCCAGCATCACCGCTTCGGGCAGCCACCGGCGGTCTCTCCGCTTGTTCCTGCTGCCCGATCTCCTCAGCACCGCGATCCCCCTCAGCAAGGGCTCTCTGACAGCGTGTCCCTCCTTCCTCCCGGGTTTTGGCACCAATGTAACACCGTTCGTAGGTCGGGAAGAAGGAGGCGGGAACTGGCAAACATTTAAACAAAACTTGAATAATAAAATAAACACAAAACAGCGCGACAGCCCCTCGCGGATGACTGTCGCGCACAAACAGAAGTCCAGGCCTGGTCCTCTCTCGTCTTTCACTGTCGTAGCTCCTCCTTTTATCCTTCTGGAGCTCCTCCGTGGGACTTGAGACCGGTGAGTGGTGCAGGTGTCGCTCATTATCAATTACTCCACCAGCCTCGCTCCGTTCCCACGGCTCTCGGCCCCGCCCCCACTCGTCACATCATCTTTTTAATGTCTACGATAGTATGGTACCTCACCTTCTGCTTTGCATAGACTAATTACACCGCTCCTTATGTCTATTATGCTTTCAGTTGCCTTTAGAAGGTACATTTTTTATTTATTTTTTATTTTGTAATACTTTTTTTTTATAAAATGCACTTCACAAATATAAATTTTTCTGAAGTTATTTCAAGTGTTTTTGCTCATGGGTTGCCTCATCATTTGACATCATTCAGTTCATTATATTCAGTATCCAACCAATATAAATATTTGATTTTTATTTCTAAAAACAGTAGCAAGAGTGAGTTTAATTAATTAATTTGGTGTGCAAAGAGACATAATGAACTGAATGTGCTAAAGTGGTGAGGGTTTTCCACCTGCCTTTTTAAATCATATCTGTATCTTTGTTCATCATTGCAAGAATCCTGATCATGAGCAGTGGGTATGTTCACAACTTTTTGACCAACAAGTATGCATGAATGTCAGTCCAAATTATGTATAAAAAATTTTAACTTACATGATTACACCTACTGCTCCTTTTTGAGCATCCCAACCACTTCTCTTGTCTTTAACTGAACTGCATTTTTAAGTGTGCTTTAACTCATGGCATAACCCAACTATTACAGTTCACAAAGCTAACCCTGTCAGAGAATCAAGGTCTCTCTCCTTTATCTTAGACTTGTCTCCCTCTCTTTATTTTTACGTTATGATTGAGAGTGTGAAAATGTTCCTGTAGCCCAAAGTAGATGAATTAACTTGTCAAACCTAGAACCTAGTGGCCCTGAATTATGCAAATCCCAAAAGAAAATCTACTGGCTAAGCATGTTCTGCACAGGGCCATTTGAATGCTTTATTTGCCCTCCCTCCTGCACAAAATGGCATGCTCGATATTTTATTTTGTTTATTTTTTTTTATTGCAGCATTTTGAAATACGATTGTCACAGCATATATTTTATTGGCTTGGTGCTGTGTATCTGTTGCACTAACATTAATGTCTAGAATGAGTTTTGTTGGAGAAACATTATGCAGCAGAGTTGCATACCATACAGTAGTTCACTATAAAACTATATGTGTCATTTATTTAATGAATTCAGTGTTTAATGCCTTTTTTGTGTTGATTATTTGTAGTTTGAGATGTGAACTGTGTTTCTTCTTGCATTTGAACTCTAACAGTCAAATTTCAGGAGTACCAATGAAGAGGAAATGATCTGGAATGCCGATTCCAGAATGAATGTTGCTTGATATGTTACATGATTTTTCAGTCAGAATATTAGAATGATTTTTCCATGATTTTTTCTTTTCTTTTCTGGTTTCTTCCTTGGATGCTTTGCTTCTTTTTCATCTCAGAAATATTATACCATGCTACTTTAGTAGTGTACTATATGCTGCACTGCCATTCAAAAGTTTAAAGTCAGATCAAAGTCGATTTTTGCATTGTTACAAAAAATTCTATTTCAAATAAATTCTGTTCCTTTGAGCATTCTATTCTTCAAAGAATTCTGGAAAAAAGTTATATCATGGTTTTCACAAACATATAAAGCAAGACAACTGTTTTCAGCATAATTTGCAGATAATAATAAGAAATATAAGCACCAAATCAGCATAATAGAACGATTTCTGAAGGATCATGTGATACTGAAGACTGGAGTAATGACTGCTGAAAATTCAGCTTGGCATCACAGAAATAAAGTAATTTATAAATATATTCAAATAAAAGTTATTTTGTAAAAAAAATGTATATTTCCAAAAAATTTCTGTATTTGCTGTATCATTGCTGTATTTGTGATCAAATAAATGCAGCCTTGGTGAACATAAATGACTTACTTCAAAAACATTACAACAATTATACCGACCCCAAACTTTTGAATGATAGTATATGTTCAGTTAACTATAAAACATCTTTTTTTTTTTTTTTTTTTTACATCAGGATGCTTTCTTGATCTTTTTTATCAACAGTCCAGAGATCTCGCCGTTTTTAGTAGGCTGACAACTGGAAACTGTCTAGAAGTGGCAGTTTCTGGTTAAATGTGCAGCTAAACTGTGCAGTATCAAGGCCAAAGACCGTTGTTTATCATCTGATGTTTCAGCAAGACAGCAGGCATACTTTTTCAGCAACAGCTGGGAGTAGGGAACACACGTTTCAATGTTCCTCTTTGTCAAAGTCATTTGTTTTTGGACTATTGGTGAGGAGTTCAAATGGTGTTCAAAACTCAAACAGCCAGATGAAAAATATGGTGGTCAAATGTGGCAGTAATTATTATTTTTGATCAGGAAAGATTAGTGTGAACCGTATCACCAGCTGCAGACTTCAAAAGTTTTACCTGAGGTTCTACATTATACGTATCTTTTTGAATTAAGAGAAACATATTTTTTCCCCCCTATGCACTCAGAGGCTTATAAGACGGGTAAGTATAATTACTCTGTTCCTCTCTTTCTTGTGGGCCTTTTTAAGGCTATTTTTTCCCCACACACTCCTTACATTTCCTCATCTACGGTACAACAACGAAATTTTGTTCTCGTTCAAACAACTGAACAAGAAATTTCCCTTTTAACATCCGTCTAGCATGTTCTTCCCATTGTCAATGTTTCTGTTTCAGTGACTCTTTATTTTAGCAGTGACCATTCTGTTCTGTCCACGTCTCTGAACCCTTGCCTTGAGTTCCTAACAACATTTTACTGTCCCTTCTGTAGGCAGCACAGGGAGGTGGTCATCGGACACTGCTCTACGGTCACGCCATCCTCCTTAGGCATTCCTTCAGTGGAATGGTGAGAATGCGCCACACAAATTGAAGCCAGTGGGGAGAAGGATTAGGCAGCCTGTCACAGCTTACGGCTCACACACTGCAACTTCATGATCAATGACTCCCTACAGTATATTGGGGGTAGATGGGGAGTAGTGAAAATGCTTTAACATCACGAATGACAGGACGGCTTATGTTTTAATGGGATAATTATGTGTTTATATTATAGATAAACATTAACTATAAAGCTCGAAGCTTACTGAACTTGGCTTTCTGGGGGTCTTTACCCATGATGCAGTGTTGCAGTTATTTGTTATGATTTATTAGCAGAATTTACACTTCTTTCCTTGTCTTCCCATAGTATCTGACATGTCTGAAGACTTCCAGGTCTCTGACAGACAAACTGTCTTTTGATGTTGGCCTTCAAGAGGATTCAACTGGTAACAACTTCAGTGTTATTTTAGTATTAATTATATACTATTTTAGTATTTATTAATATTTTGAAATAGCTTTTATTTTTATATTTTATATCTTGAATTTTAATTTTAATTTTACTTCTAAATTTTTTTAGTAATTTAGTCATTTTTAATATTTCTATTAGCTTTATTTTTATTTAGGATTTTAGTACTTAAGTTTGAGCTAATTTAATTTTATTTAGTTTCCAAGACAAAATTTCTCATTTATGACAAGTAGTTTTAGTTTTTCATATTTTATTTTTATTTTATTTTATTTATTTTTTCAATTAACAAAACATTTAACATATGCAGTGCTCTGTATAGGTGGGCTTCATGGGACTACATCAATAAAAAATTGACAGTTTTCAGTTTTTAATGAATGATCCCTTTTAGGCCTCTTTCCTGCTGTGATTGACATTTGAACCGTAGGTAACAGATGCAGTGCTAGGACTAATTCCCAAGCTTTGAAAAGAGATCCAAAATTAAATATAGATATCTTGCTATTTTTGTGTATTGTGTCACCCAGAATAGAGGAACATGAATATCAGTATCAACATCTAAGTTTGTAAACACCCGAAAGGTCTTACAGGTGATCTCAGTTGATCAAGGTCAAAGGTTGATTGAATCATTGACAGCTGTAGGACAGTGATAATCTATCTCTTTATTTACATCTGATCAGTTTCTTCTGACGATATGTGTTATCAAAGGGGAAGCTTGTTGGTGGACAATTCACCCGGCATCCAAGCAGAGGTCAGAGGGTGAGAAGGTGCGCATTGGAGATGACCTCATCTTGGTCAGCGTGTCCTCTGAGAGGTACCTGGTGAGTACCTGGTGTGTTTGAGGTTAATAAAGCAATGCAGCAATTTCCATACAAAATCAAGTCATAGTGAGCATGTCTTTCAAGCTCCACTAAAACACAATATATATAGTCCATCCAACTCATGTACTTCTTTACATCTTCTAAATTCATGCAATAGCTTTGTGTAAGTAACAGACTGAAATTTTTTTCTCATCTAGAATTAAAGAATTACAGACTACAGTTTTATGGAAAATGTTGGGTGATCTATTCCTTTAATGGGCTCAGGCCCCCCTCATTCAGTGTTTAAAATTTCCCAGATAATCTTTTAACATCAAGCAATGCAAATATATGGTACATAGATTGCTAGTCTCTAGAAAAAGATATAAAAATATACCTCTTTCATACAGAGGGAGACCATCAGGTTTAATCAAGTAAGTTGTCATGGTGACGTGCTCAGCCTTCCAACAGAGCACTCTAGATGTACAGGAGGAGAATAGATGCACTGAGAGACAAAAAAAGGTTTTACCCCATACTTAAGGCCCACATTTCAGGAGTATAGGATTATATCTGACTGACAGGGTGTAAATTATGGGTAATTTGGGGGGGGGGTCTAAACCCCTAAAAATGGTTTTAACCCAAACAAAATTGTTTGTGGTCTTATAAGATAC
Organism: Sinocyclocheilus anshuiensis; assembly: GCF_001515605.1. Classification (NCBI taxonomy): domain Eukaryota; kingdom Metazoa; phylum Chordata; class Actinopteri; order Cypriniformes; family Cyprinidae; genus Sinocyclocheilus; species Sinocyclocheilus anshuiensis. The sequence goes on from NW_015553274.1 coordinate 804,554, forward strand.
ACTACCGTACAACAATTTCAGATCGCTCTTTTCTATTTTAATACATTTTAAAATGCCATTTATTCCTGTGATGGTAAAGCTGAATTTTTATCAGCCATTACTGCCATTACAGTGTAGGATCTCTGTCTGCGAACGGACCCACTTACACTATGGAATCACACATGAAATAATCACATTCTATTGAGACAAACTGAGAAGCACCCTATGCAGCCAGCTGCGGTCGTAAAACTCATGCAAGAGACCAGATGTGCAGTGTAACGTTGACCGGCTTCAGCATAAATAAACCAGCTAATAAACAACTGAACAAAGAACATGGTATCTGGAAATGTTCCAGCGACAGACTCGCCTTGACCCCATGACCATTTAACGCATAAATTGCTAAATCCGAAAAATCTGTCACGAACAGAAAGTGACAGATTAAGAGCTCCCTGTCCAGGAGAAGAATGGCAGACACACAACTCGTGACATGGGCATGACCTCAGGACACCTCCCCTTTCCACGCAAAGTCTTGCTAAAGCAGACTCTCTCAGACGAACTTCGAGGCTCCTCCGTAACCCGGCAACCAACCAATCCAGCGAGGGCTCTCCCAAAAGGACGTCATCCAAACGTCGTTCAGGCGCCAGATCAACAGCCAATCAGCAAAGGAATTCCCTCCAGCAGCCACGAGGAAAACTCAGCTTTTCAGCTGTCACCCAAAAACGCAAGTACAAACAAGGTCTCCTATCCACTGAAATAGGTGCTGAACCAGTTAAGCAGTAAACGTAAGACAAACCTCTGCTTTGTGATTTTCTCAGGTCGCAAGTAAGAGAACTGTAGTGAATATCTTGCTAAAACTTTGATTAATAATAATTAATTCCCTAAAATTAAGTAATCAGACATTACAACAGCCATTACTGCATTAACATCACATGATCCTTCAGAAATCATTCTAATATTCTGATTTGCTGCTCAAGAAACATTTCTTTTTATTATCAATGTTAAAAATAGTTGTGCTGCTTAATATTTTGGATACCCTGATACATTTTTTAGGATTCGCTGATGAATAGAAAGTTCAAAAGAACAGTTTATTTGAAATATAAATATTGATAAGAATGTCTTTACTGTCTCTTTTGATCAATTAAATGCATCCCTGCTGAATAAAATTATTAATTTCTTTTAAAAAGAAATCATACTGACCCTAAACTTTGAATGGTAGTGTACATTCCAGCGAATATAATTTGACACATACATAAAGGATTAAGTCCTTTATTTCCTAAATTCCTCAGAAGTTCATACCCCTGAAATTCATCTTATATTTCTGATACTGCCAACATAATCCCATTTTGTTTAGGTCAGTTGCATTGTATTTGTTCCAGCTATGGATTACCTGAAGTCTCTTGAGAGAGGGGTTGCAGAGCTGCTCATGCAGAGAGTTAGTGTTTGTAGTCCTGGGAAAGACAGTCGTTGTTTGTGTTTTCTAGACAGTAATCTTTTAAAAACAGATTTGTAACTCAGCTGCTGACAGCACAGACAGGCTGGCAGCACCAAGGCCACATGCCACATACCTCTTTTCCTGTTCTCTTTTGCTATATCTCTTTCTCTCTGTCTCCCTCACTCTCACTCCCTTTCTCTTTTTTAGATTCTACAAGCTTATTCAAGCAAAAAGACGCATGCATAGTTAGTTTAGTAAAACACTTGTGTCTTTCCCTCTTTTGTAGCACCTCTCCATCTCCAATGGAAGCATTCAAGTGGATGCCTCATTCATGCAAACACTGTGGAACGTTCAGCCTACCTGCTCCAGAAGCAACTTGGAAGTGGGTGAGTTCAAAAATCTATAACTTTTGTCTTGCTGTACTACTTTTAAAAGCACAATTGTTATTAGGAATTGTCTCACTGTTCCCTTGTCTCTGTAGGGTTTCTTTTGGGTGGGCATGTGATACGCTTGTTCCGTGGGCACGACGAGAGTCTCACCATTCCAGAATCCGAGCAAAGCCAAGACCAACAGAGGTGAATCTATCTATCTATCTATCTATCTATCTATCTATCTATCTATCTATCTATCTATCTATCTATCCTTTTTTTTGATGATCCAGACTTGTTGTTCCTCCTATGTCTTTTCCAATTATGCCCAAAAGGGTAGTTCAAATCAGGTCAGTGAGCAGTGCATCTAATCCATGACTGTTAGAAAAATCTAAAAGTTTCCTAACCTTCTGCAAAGGCCTATCGATTGATTAAGCATTAAAATGGTTAACAACTCATATTTAATAGATTGTGTGGAAAATGAAAAAGATGCATACTCACAGGGGAGTCTTTTTTCCTGAATTGCAGCTGGAGCGGGAGTCACATCAGATGGGGTCAGCCCTTCCGCCTCCGCCATCTCTCCACCGGTTACTACCTGGGCCAGACAGAGGACCATGGCCTGATACTGCTGGACAAAGAGAAGTCTGACACCACTGCAACAGCCTTCTGTTTCCGGCCAAGCAAGGTTTGATCCATTTATTTTAAAGTTGTCCATATGATGTTGATTGCCAAAAAACTCTGGGCAACATTGAGGCACTTACAATGTAAGTAAATGGTCCTAAATCTGTAAATGTTAAAGCACTGTTTCAATAGTGGAGACACAATATAGTGTATGTGTTAACACAAATAAAAAAATGTATAACATTTCATCCAGTTTTGCAACTTTGTTGCCAAACAACATGATGCTTAAAATGACTAAAAGTATGAGAACAACTTTAATTTTATAAAATAATTTTGTTTTATAAATTTATAAGCTTCACATTTCTGTTGTTAAGCCTCATTGTAATTTTTGCTTTTCTTTGTGCTAATCAACATTATGACTGGGCTAACGTGTACTGAACCAGTAACATTTCTTAAATTTATTAAAAAAATTAAATAAATCAGATGAATCAGTGACTTTCAGAGCTACACCGTATCAGCTATTGGACAATTTGGCTTGATTAGATTATAGCCTGCTAGTCAGTGCTTAGACCCTTTAATTGCTACATCTGTTTCCTAATTACTAATCCGCAGTGCATTGTTACTGTATATTGGAGTTTCATTAGCCTTCCTCTGCTGCAACAAGCCAAGAGGTCACAAACCCAGCTGTCCTACTGTCTATTTTATCTCAATAAAACTTAAAATAGGCTCTCTAAATTATTGACTGTCCAAACTGAACAGATGACAATAGTTGGCACAGAAATGGCAGGACTCGTGCGATTTGTCTTCACTTCACAGGAAAAGATTGACTCCGGCCCAAAGCGTGATATTGATGGTATGGGGGTCGCAGAGATCAAATACGGCGATTCGGTCTGCTTCATCATGCATGTGTCCACGGGGCTGTGGTTGTCCTACCTGGCACCTGACGCCAAATCTTCTCGCCTGGGACCACCAAAGAGAAGGGTAAGAGATAGTGTCCTTGTGCTTTTTTGTCCTAAGAGGCTGAAACTATCACTGAACTCCCTCTCCAGGCCACAATTACATGATTACAACAACTTTGAATGGCACGTACATCTTTAATGACATCATGTGCTTTAAGTTATGATCCCGTTAAAGATTATGGGGCTCACAGGATGGTCTAATGTTGGCTCAAGCTTAACCGCAGTGGCTTCTGTGTGGAGTGTAGGATATACGAGGCCATGGTTTAAATGTGATAATGAGGTAGACATGGTGACAGTGTTTTTGGGGAGTGGTCAGGATTACACGTTCACATGGACTGCACATCTTTCCAGCGCTGTGGTATGCAGCTTAACTCTGGGCTAAAGGCCAGAAAAAGCATGCCACCTTTACGCACAGTCCAGGCAGCCAAAGTCATAACTTTGGTGACACTCGGTTCGATTTTCACTTTGAAAATATTGAACCACTCTTTAATTTTTTTGTAGCTTATGAAGTCTGCTGGACAGACTCTGTCTTTCCTGTGAGGAGGAGGTGCCAAGTTGAAGATAAAACCCAAAGGCAATCTGTCCAATTTCTTTAGAAAAGAACTGATAAATACAATACAACAACTAGCATTGACAAGGACACATTTAGGATGTGCATTAATCACAAAATATTAAGCAATATTTTCAACATTGTTAATGATAAGAAATATTTCTTGAGCATTAAATTAGCATATTAGAATGAATTCTGAAGGATCATGTGAAACTGAAGACTGGAATAAAGGCTGCTGAAAATTTAGCTTTGCCATCACAGGAGTGAAATACATTTTAAAATATATTAAAATATAAAACAGTTATTTTGATTTGTGGTAATATTTCATAATATTACTATTTTGACAAACTACGTTTTAAAATAAATACGACCTTGATAAACATAAGATACTTCTTTAAATTAAAAAAAAAAAAATCTTATCAACCCCAAACCTTTGAACAGTAGTGTATCAAATGCAAAGATGATGATGTTTGTCCTCTCTCAATGTACCGTTACATTATAGCAACACTGGTGATGGATCGATATGGGATTTAAAATGGTCAGTGCTAATACAGATACAGTATCTACAGAGCAGAGTGACCGACATAATCTGATATACTGTGGTGTACAAAACTCTGAGACCAAATTTAAAATCTGGTTTGCAAAATTGAATTAAAACATTAAAAAAAAAATTACAAGGTAAAATAAAATAAAAATCAGATTCTGCAATATTTCTACGTACAGATGGTCAGATGTTCATTATTAAGCAAAAAAATTACAAAAATGAATACTTTGAAATTCAATTAAACCTTTTATATACTGGTTCAAGAAAGATTCCAAGTCAGCCATTTTACTTGCAGTCAGTGTTAACGTACCTTTACGATGTGTGCAGGCTGTCCTGTCTCCTGAAGGCCATATGGATGACGGGCTGACTCTGCAGCTTTGCCAGCACGAGGAGTCCCGGGCGGCTCGCATCATTCGTAATACCACCCACCTCTTCACTCAGTTCATCAGGTACAGCAGACCCAAACTCACTGAGCTCAAATGCAGCCTAGTACAATACAAATGTTTGTCCCATCGTAAATGAGAGCCATTTGGAACAAGAATACCAGAAGACAGCATTATTAAATTCCTAATGTTTAATATAATGTTTAATATGATAATTTTAAAATTATTATCCTTGTCTCAGGGGTCTGGATGGTTTGAATGGGGAGAAGACAACAGAGGTGACACTGCCTGTGTGTGAAGTGCTGCAGACACTCGATGACCTCATTGTGTACTTCCAGCAGCCTGACTCTGAGCTCGAACATGAGGAGAAACAGAGGCAGCTCCGATCTCTCATCAAGCGCCAAGATCTCTTCAAAGAAGAGGTTAAATACAACTCAAATGTGTCTTATTAGACTTATGATAATACATGCAAATGAATAGGCTGACACTTGTTATGATTATTTTAGGGAATGCTAACCCTGGTCTCACACTGCATCGATCGCCTAAACGTGTACAACAGTGCCGCTGAGTTTGAGGAATTAGCAGGCGAAGAAGCTGGAGAGGCGTGGAAGGACATTCTCAACCTCCTCTATGAGCTTCTGGGTAAGAATTCAATCAGTCCACAGCCTTCAGCTGTTCACCGAGGGTGATGATGGAGAGACATGACAGTTATTAGAGGCAGTTAAATAGCAATTCTATTCTCTTTTATCACCTTGTTGTTGACTCTCAGCCTGATTTATGGAGGGCAAACATACAGTTAGAAAAAAAGAGGACCTTGTTCAAGACAGAGATGGGCACTCGAGTTAGTGACTGAAATGTTAGTGACACACTCAACCTGAAATGACTTCAGACTTGACTGAACTTGACAAGAATATTTGAAACACAACTCTAGTCTTTTATCCTTAACTACTTATATCATAAAGAAAGAACTTGGCGGACTCTTATCATAGTATTTGATGACGTATGTGTGTGTGTTCAAGTTTGACTAATCATAATGCAAAAACTGAAGCTTCAAATAAACATTTTGATAATCTCTGAACATTTATTCAGATGCAACACCTAATAAAAGTAATTGTCTACTTACTGTCTATTTGACATTTTAATTGGTGCAATTGATTATGGAAAAAATAATGCGTAAAGGTTTATATATGATATAAACCCATGATATAATAGTTTAGCAATATCACTCGAGCATGAGCACAAGCATATTTAAAATATTTTATAAAATATTAATATTTTAAACACAATATTGTATTGTCATGGCCTAATGGTTAGAGAATCGGACTTGTAACCCAAAGGTCATGGGTTTGAGTCTCAGGTCCGGCAGGAATTGCTGGTGGGGGGAGTGAATAACCAGCTCTTTCTTCCACCCTCAATACCACGACTGAGGTGAGACCCTTGAGCAAGGCACCGAACCCCCAACTGCTCCCGGGGCGCTGCAGCACACGGCTGCCCACTGCTGCCCACTGCTCCGGGTGTGTGTTCATGGTGTGTGTGTGTGTTCACTACTGTGTGTGTGCACTTAGATGGGTTAAATGCAGAGCACAAATTCCGAGTATGGGTCACCATACTTGGCCACACGTCACTTCACTTCACTATTGTTTGTTTTGCTCAATTTCGCAAATGAAAATAGTTCAAACAAAGCCACAGCAGAGCTGTGCGTCTTTAGCAAAACATAGCGGTGATTCGTTTCTGAATGAATTGACGTTATGTTTTTGAACGAATCGAGTCAATGATTCAGTGAGCAATTCAAAAAGACAGTTACTTGCTTCGTTTCTGAATTAATCATCGATTTGAATGAGTCGATTGACTGATTGACGCACTCAATCATTAAGACGGTGATTTGCCACCACCTACTGGAGGTTTTAGTTTCATATTTTGAGTATCATTTCATTAAAAAAAAACATTTCATATTTCAGTATTAGTTTTTTAAAACCTATTAATGCCCATCTATTATTATTATTTATGCTATGTCAAAATATTTCTATCTAAAGCTACTTTTTGTAATGTCTGTTCAATGCTTTACTCACAATAATGGTTTTAATCTTTTGGGGGGTATATTCTCAGCAAAATTGATGTATGATTAATTTGTGATTAATTAGATCTAGAATTAGATTAATTAGCATTGAGTGGCTACATCATGGTGTTACAGATGATTTCTGAATACGAACGGGCCTTCTTAAATTAATAATTTTACCTGTATTTATGTATTTTTGTATCTTGGATTGACTCTATGTATACAGGTAGAAGAAGACAAGTTGAGCTAGAATCCTAGTAGTATCCCTGGAACATATTTGTCTTTAAAATGCAACCTGGTAAATCAGATTTTTAAGGATGAGAATTTATTTGCAACAATTAATGAAATGACTCCAGACTCGACTCAGACTCATGATTAAAGATTCCAGACTTGACTCTGAGTCCAGCTTAAAGACTTCAGACTTGACTCGGACTTCAGATGAAAGACTTATGGACATGTCTGGTTCAAGATATTAAAAGTTTAGATCGAAGCAAAATTGTTTCAGAAATCTTACATGAAGACCTTTTCATTTCTGCTACTGTTTCAATTATTTTAATAACTAATAATTTTAATACTACTTCTATTTATAGAGTGCTGCAGAGACTACATATTTTTGTAGGCCAACACAAAAGTTGGCATCATCCTGGTTCCCTCAATCAAAAGCCAATAGGATTTTTTCATAGTGTTTGGATTATTGCAGAAAATAAGCTCTGTGAGCAACAAAAGTTTATATTCATTACACGTTGTGGTCATCAAGATAATCTTCACAAATGAACGCTTGAACTTTAAAGCCTAAATACAAGAAGTAAAATGCTAAAGTTAGCCTATAAACAAACTACACCACAGGTGCATTATTTTAACATCACTGCCACTAAGTTTGCGACAACACTATTTTAAAATTTAGAAGCTGGAATTTTTTTTTGTTAGAATAGTTTGCGAGAGCATGATTATAAACACAACGAGGCTGTAAAAGTGTAGATGAGTTTTCCTGTTTGACGTGATGATGTTTAATGTTCATCTGTAGTCCCATTTAGCCAGTTAGTAGCAATCGCCTTTTTCAAGAGATGTAAAAACTTTCAAAATCACGAGTGGGGTATTTCTGATAAATTTTATATTGTAGAATAAAATATGAAAATATCTTGAGCTTGTGTTAACCACAGACCCATTCAAAAAACATTGGCTTTGGGGCTATGGAAAGTCTTTGGACTTTACAGAACACTGTCTATTTAGCGATTGAATTTTGCTTGAAATTGTAACATCACAAGGATCCAGTGAGCTTGAACGCTCTCCTCGGTTCACCTTGACTGGCTCGGCATTTATCAGAGCCCCCATCGAGGCTCGTTCTGAATTTTGCTCGTTCAGAGTCGTTGAGGTCACCCTCGAGATGTGCCGTGCTGAGTCTGTCTGGCAACAGTAGCATGATACATTATGCTGGCGACAACAGCCAGTTTTTAACATCTCCATATGGATGCATTTTCTGCCTCAGGAAACAGCTCTTTTCAGGGCTTCAAAACTGCCTAGACAATCTCTCCACAAAGTGCCGTTAGCTCTGGGCTTGAGTTAGATTGATTGCTCTCTGGGAAATATAGTCTAGTTTAAGATTACTCCCATTTAGTATTTTACTCACACTGGAGGTGCATCCATTTAATAATTTTACCACTTAGGTTGGAAACCTTGTGTGAAGGATAGCGAAAGGGATTTGCAGGTGTTGGTATGAGGTATGTTAGAATAACGGTGTAACATTGAGCTTATTGCCATTGATTTTTGTCCATTAGCCACTCTGATTCGAGGCAACAGGACCAACTGCACACAGTTCTCTCGCAAGCTGGATTGGCTAGTCAGCAAGCTAGAGCGGCTGGAGTCCTCATCAGGTAAATACCACTATATGTCAAATCGGACACATACATTAGCACTGATTATAGAGGTGTTACATCTGTCTTACGTAGACATAAACTGAGCGATCAGCCATCAGCAACTGCACAGATCAGTGATTTTAGCTGAAGCTCTGTATCACAGCAGTATTACAGATTCATAGCAGCATGTATACAATTTTCATAAAAAAATCTATAGTAATTTGCTTAAACAACTCTCTGCTCTCTGATTATATAATGCCTTTATCATCCCGTGTGTTTATTGCAATGCAATATTAATAAAGCAATTCTATACAGGCATTTTAGAGGTGCTTCATTGTATCCTAATCGAGAGTCCAGAATCTCTGAACATCATCCAGAAGGCCCACATCAAATCCATTATTTCTCTGCTGTACAAGCATGGACGCAACCACAAGGTCAGCATTTGCTGTTTCTACACACACACACACACACACACACACACACACACACACACACACACACACACACAGATGAGTGTGAAACTGCACACAGTTCTCTCGCAAGCTGGATTGGCTAGTCAGCAAGCTAGAGCGGCTGGAGTCCTCATCAGGTAAATACCACTATATGTCAAATCGGACACATACATTAGCACTGATTATAGAGGTGTTACATCTGTCTTACGTAGACATAAACTGAGCGATCAGCCATCAGCAACTGCACAGATCAGTGATTTTAGCTGAAGCTCTGTATCACAGCAGTATTACAGATTCATAGCAGCATGTATACAATTTTCATAAAAAAATCTATAGTAATTTGCTTAAACAACTCTCTGCTCTCTGATTATATAATGCCTTTATCATCCCGTGTGTTTATTGCAATGCAATATTAATAAAGCAATTCTATACAGGCATTTTAGAGGTGCTTCATTGTATCCTAATCGAGAGTCCAGAATCTCTGAACATCATCCAGAAGGCCCACATCAAATCCATTATTTCTCTGCTGTACAAGCATGGACGCAACCACAAGGTCAGCATTTGCCTTTTCGACAACACACACACACACAAACACACACACACACACACACACACACACACACACAAACACAAACACAGATGAGTGTGGAATATAAAGGATGTTGCTGACCATCCAAAGCCTTAAAACGGAAACTTATACCTGCTGCAATGAATACTATAAATATTATATGAAGAGCTGAAAATGCAATTTTTACCAGTTCCATATATAAACCCTCATATATACCTTCCATTTAGTGTATATTTCTGTATTATGGGGAGATATAGACTACCGTTCAAAACTCGACGGTTGGTAAGACTTTTAATGTTTTTGAAAAAGTCTCTTATGCTCACAAGGCTGCATTTATTTTATATCAAAAATACAGTAAAACTGTTTTCTATTTTAATATATTTTACATTTTAATTCTTTCTGTGATGGCAAAGCTGAATTGTCAGCAGCCATTACTCCAATCTTCATTGTCACAAGATCCTTCAGAAATCATTATAGAAACAGAATTTTTTGTAACATTTTAAATGTCTTTACCTTTTGATAAATTAAATTTTCCTGACCTCAAAGGTAGTGTAAGTTCATATGATCAAAAATTTGCTCAAAGGATTTTAGGTAGGGTGACCATTCGTCCTCTTTTTCCTGGACATTTTAGGCAATTTTTAAATCCCGGCCAGGACATGTCTGGGAAAAAGAGGACATATTATGGTCACCCTAGTTTTAGTGGTGCAAACATTCAGACATTTTAACAAGGGGCAGGTGTCTGCTGGTGTAGACCCTTGTTACTTGACTTGAGAGTTCCTCTGTCTTATAAAATGTGGGTCATGTAAACTCGTAAATACATTCTAGGAGCTGCACAGCATGTTAGGCTAGCAAACACTCTCAAGTATGCACTTGAGAATATGCAGGCATAAGACTATAATTTGTGTGTAGGGAAAATGTGCAGTATAAAATGAGTTTAAAGCAATAACAGCATTGTTAAAGTGTCTCCTGTACTCCCTTGCAGATTCTAGATGTTCTCTGTTCCCTGTGTGTCTGCAATGGTGTGGCTGTGAGAGCCAATCAGAATTTCATCTGTGACCACCTGCTTCCCAGGAGAGACCTACTGCTCCAGACACGACTGGTCAATGATGTCCAAAGGTAGACAAACCAAAACACACACACACACACACACACACACTTGCATTTGTGGTTTATGGGGACTCTCCATAGGCGTAATGGTTTTTATACTGTACAAACTGTATTTTCTATTGCCCTACACCAACACTACACCTAAACCTACCCCTTACAGAAAACTACTGGCAATTTTTGAATTTCATAAAACACCGTTTTGTATGTTTTTTAAGCCTTTTGTTTTACGGGGACAGAGGAAGCATCCTCATAAAGCATGTTTACGTTGTAGTACCCATGTCATTATACACATTTGTGTCCTCATAAACCATATATACCAATACACACACACACACACAATTTTCTTAATCAGAGTGTTTGTTTTTCACTAAAAATACACTCCAACTTGATCTCTGTGTTTGTTTACAGTATGAGACCCAACATCTTCCTGGGCATGAGTGAGGGCTCGGCACAGTATAAGAAATGGTACTTTGAGCTGATCATCGATCAAGTAGACCACTATGTGACCAATGAGCCCACCCACCTTCGTGTTGGCTGGGCCACCACCAAAGGCTACGCCCCCTATCCTGGGGGTGGAGAGGGCTGGGGAGGAAATGGTGTGGGTGACGATCTTTACTCCTATGGTTTTGATGGGCTTCATCTGTGGTCAGGTACATTTAAGGCTGTTATCAACTAGAATGTACCCATGTTCCTCACTGCCTGATCTAATACGACATTATGAAAAACGCAAATATGAACATGATTTCATCTGAATAATTTCTCTCCACATCTGATAGGGCGAATCCCACGGGCCGTGGCCTCTATTAACCAGCACTTGCTGAATTCAGATGATGTTGTGAGCTGTTGTCTTGATCTCGGAGCCCCTAGCATGTCTTTCCGAATTAACGGTCAGCCTGTTCAAGGCATGTTTGAAGACTTCAACATAGATGGCTTCTTCTTTCCCGTCATCAGTTTCTCTGCAGGGGTCAAGTGAGTTTCTCTAATATAAAGTACCCTACACTGATTAAGAGTTTAAATAGCAAGAAGGAATATGGTTACATCCATTTTAATATTAATGAGCACAAAATCCTGTAGCAATCGTTCAGCATGTTATTCTACCATTTTTACTCTGAGCGTAGCACTTCTGCAATGATTGTACAGGAGTTGTGCTGTGTGACAAATGAACCCTTTCTTCTTTTGCGCTGAATCCGCCCTAAAGCACTTTGTTCAATCAACAGAGACAGGCCATTACTCACTTGACTTCTCAACCAACTTCAAACAAATTAAGTAGCACCAAGACATTTTTTGGACAACCCAGTGTTGCTATTAGGATGAATCAAGTAATTGATCATGATTTTAAATGCCTTCTTTGTGTTTTTTTTCTCCTCAAGGGTCCGTTTCTTGTTGGGTGGTCGCCATGGAGACTTTAAGTTCCTGCCTCCAGCAGGCTATGCACCATGTTATGAAGCCCTGCTTCCCAAAGAAAAGATGCGTGTGGAGCCTGTGAAGGAGTATAAAAGAGACCTGGAGGGAGTGAGAGATCTGCTGGGCACCACAGAGTTCCTGTCCCAGGCTTCCTTCATTCCTGTTCCTGTTGACACCAGCCAGGTGAGATATTATCAGTAACTGAGTAATTCACCATGTTTTTACACTCTTTTCTACCTGTTCTCAAGTTCCGCCTGATTAATCAAAGCTTTACTATAAAAATTACTACTACTACTACTACTACTACTACAATAATTATTATTATTTTATAGCGAAAAGTATTAATTCTTATGTTGTTTAAAAAAATTATTTAGGAATATAATAATAATAATAATAATAATAATAATTCTTGTTATTATTATTACTACTATTATATAAAATACGTGTTTTTAATATAAAAACCTTGTTTTTATTTTACAATGAAATATTACAAAATAATTCTTATATTGTTTACAATTTTTTATAATAATTTTATAGTTATTATTTTACATTTGATTTGTGCTGTTCAAATGTTTAGTGACATATGAGGCTTTGCATTTATTGTTCTTATTTTGTTGTCATGTGAATCAGATTGTCCTGCCTCCGCATCTTGAACATGTGCGGGACAAGTTAGCTGAGAACATCCATGAGCTCTGGGGCATGAACAAAATAGAGCTTGGCTGGATGTATGGCAAGGTAGGAAAACATTTAAGTGGACACTATAAAAAAATACTAAACAGCATGATCATAATTTCTCTGCAGAAGCAAAATCATCTCTGTATGACACAAGCACCGATATCAGGATAATTTCTGCTGTGTGACTTTAACTACTGGAGGAACTCAGAGGAGGATCATTGAAAATGTCAACCTGAATTGAGAGTCTTTGGCTGCAGCTTAAATGAATATTTAAGCATCCCAAGTAGCAACACAGCAGATGGGGATACAGATCCCATTTTCAGATAGTAAGGGCCAAAGGAAACTACTTGGATCCGGTTTATGCCTTTCACTGATTGCTGCAGGAGAGTAACTCCAGAAATTGCAGAGCACAATGGAAAAGCACTCTGATGACAGAGCTTTGCAGTATCACAGTAGTTAAAACTATCTTAATGAGCAGCATGCTGTCCAAGACCTTGCCAGAAAAATAAATTATGGTAGAGTGCTGCCATTGCTTCTGAGGCCGGATCTTAGCATTTATTAAGAACAAATATTTCAGAGACCCAGCTGGTCTCTGATTAATCAGATTTTAATAAGACTTAGCTGGCTCGAGGTGGCATTGTTGTGAGCATGTGGGGTTACAGGACAAGAAGAGCTTGGCAAGCAAAATGGCACTTTTATTCTGCCACCATTATTCAATCCTAAACGCTTTAGCATTCTCACTTGCATCACATCAATCTAAAGAGCTTTACAGGTCATGAATTAAAGAGCGGTATTAGTTTTGGAGTGTCTGACTTAAATCATATCTCTGTTCTTTCTGATTCATCCCCATCTCTGCACTGATTATTTATTTCACTCATAGAAAACACTAGTTAGAAACACTAGTTAAAGAAAAAATTACATTCTTATTCTCATACATAAGCATTCTTATATGCTGATTTGCTGCTCAAGAAACATTTCTTATTATTACCAATATTGAAAGCAGTTGTGCTGCTTAATATTATTTTGGAAACTGTGATAAACTTTGATGATTAGAACGTTCAAAAGAACAGCATTTATTTGAAATATAAATCTTTTAGAAAACATTAGAAATGTCTTTACTATCACTTTTGATCAATTTAATGCATCATTGCTGAATAAAAGTATTAATTAAAAAAAATATGTATTACTGTCCTCAAACTTTTGAACGGTAGTGTATATTAAACATCAACTAGTGTAAGAAGTTGAAATCGGTCTCCTAGCAGAAGTACAGAATAATAGGCAAATATTAAATATTACTTCTCTGTGAATGTTTTTACTTTTATAAATGTAGAATGCATAAGCATTTTGTTGCATTTTGATTTACAGGTCATTTGAAAATATTTGCTATTTTTCAGGTCCGAGATGACAACAAGAGACAGCACCCTTGTCTTGTTGACTTCTCTAAACTGCCAGAAACAGAAAAGAATTATAACCTGCAAATGTCAACTGAAACTTTGAAGTGAGTATTACCGCAATGACTTGCATATAAAAGGCTGTAGATAAGGCCATTATTATTAAAATGCTCATGGTAATTAAACGTATTACGCAAAATTAATTTCTGTTAATTCCATTAGACTCTCTAGACTCAGCAGTATTTAGATCAAAATGCAATAACTAGCATAATGAGGTGTTGAACAGATTAATTTCTTTTGATAAATATTGTAATGCATTACTTGACACTTCGATTCGCATCTTTCATAAAGTATTGCCCATGTTGTTTTGCTGATCATTTGCTCAGTTGTCTGAAATGTATTCTCTTTCAGGACCCTACTTGCTTTGGGATGCCATGTCGCACAAGTCAATATGAATGCTGAAGACGACCTGAAAAAAATGAAACTCCCCAAGAAGTAAAACCAGCACACATATTGAACACTGAAACTAAAATATTTATATTTTAACTATCTGACTAAATGAAGTTTGATTGACAAGTTTTAATACTGTGAAATGTTTGGCCTTTTCTCATTTATATCCTCCTTATTAAAGCTACATGATGGCAAATGGTTATAAACCTACACCACTGGACCTCTCTGATGTAAAACTGACACCTGGTCAAGAGGTTCTAGTTGATAAACTGGCTGAAAATGCTCATAATGTTTGGGCCAAAGATCGCATAAAACAAGGATGGACCTATGGTATTCAGCAGGTAATAATGTCCTGTTCATTATTCATTAGAGATGACATTGGATTTGTCTGTTTCCCTGAAGTGCATTGACAAACCTGTAAGCAATGATAGTGTTAAATGAACATCTTTATTTTTCCATAAAGTTGTGTAACATCATCTCTTCTGCATTTTATTCGAAGGATTTGAAAAACCGTCGGAATCCACGTCTGGTGCCATATGCTTTATTAGATGAACGCACTAAGAAATCAAATAGAGACAGTCTTCGAGAGGCCATTCGTACTCTGGTTGGATATGGATATTTCATAGACCCACCTGATCAAGAGAGTGAGTTTTAATGTTTATATATACTGAACAAAATTATAAATGCAACACTTTTGTTTTTGCCCCCATTTTTCATGAGCTGAACTCAAAGA
>NW_015553274.1:820134-820410 GCF_001515605.1 Sinocyclocheilus anshuiensis
CCGGGCTTAACTGGGGAACAGGAGCCCTCCGTGGGCTATACGGGGAATCAAGAGCCCTCCGTGGGCTATACGGGGAAACTGGAGCCCTCCCTGGGCTTAACTGGGGAACAGGAGCCCTCCCTGGGCTTAACTGGGGAATCAAGAGCCCTCCGTGGGCTATACGGGGAAACTGGAGCCATCCCTGGGCTATACAGGGAAACTGGAGCCCTCCCTGGGCTTAACTGGAGATCAGGAGCCCTCCCTGGGCTTAACTGGGGATCAGGAGCCCTCCCTGGG
>NW_015553274.1:820644-847139 GCF_001515605.1 Sinocyclocheilus anshuiensis
CAATTGTTCATAATTTTCCCTTTCCTAAAATTTCACCCATTTTTCCATTCTGTAGCTGCTCACACAGTAGAGAAGGAAGGTATCGAATCCATCCGTCTCTTCCGTGTGGAGAAGATCTACGCTGTGAAGACAGGGAAGTGGTATTTTGAGTTTGAGGCGCTCACTGGAGGTGACATGCGGGTGGGCTGGGCACGGCCCGGATGCAGACCTGATAAAGAACTGGGACTAGATGACCAGTCCTTCGTCTTTGATGGCTACAGGGTGATTATCTGATATTGTCACATTGGTCTGTTTTGTTTTTGTTTTATGCTGGTACAAGGTACAAACTGTGGAGTTCAAAACATTTCAGTCTGGACTCAAACACATTTAACATAATAGAACATAATAGAAGTAAACAGAATAGAACAAAATAGAAGTATATTCTGATTAATCTAAATACAGTAAGATCTTGCATTCCATAGCAAGTTTACCTAATAATGTTTGCTAATATTGTTTTAGTCTATAAATGATGATGCATGATTTAAATTGATTTGTTCTAATATAAAAATTGCTCCCAGGGCCGCCGGGTTCATATGGGCAGTCATTTCTTTGGGAGGACGTGGAATAAAGGAGATGTGGTGGGCTGCATGATCAACATGGAGGACAAATCCATGATATTCACCTTGAATGGAGAGATCTTAATCACCAACAAGGGCTCTGAGCTCTGCTTTGCCGACTTTGAAACTGAAGATGGTAAACAGACAATTATCATCATAAACACAAAGCATCTGTAATATATTATATATAGGAAAATCACATATTATCAGAATGAAAGTAAAGGAACAAGACATTCATTTTTTTTAATTGAAGTAAATGGTCATCAAATTTCAGCCCAAAATTTTTAAGACATGCTTTGAACAAATTGATACACACTGACCTTTGTCACTATAGGATTCATCCCAGTGTGCAGCCTGGGTCTTTCCCAAATTGGCCGCATGAATTTAGGAAAAGCCGCTAGTAGTTTTAAGTACTACACTATGTGTGGCCTTCAGGAGGGCTTTGAACCCTTTGCTGTCAACATGAATCGAGAGGTCACCATGTGGTTCAGCAAACGCCTGCCTACGTTTGTTAATGTACCAGAGGACCATCCCCATATTGAGGTACATATAGAGGTTGTGAATTACTGTATCTCCTTTTACTTTCTTGAAAAATACTGGGATGGATTCTGTAAACTGCATCTTTTTTTGTATTTAGGTCACTAGAATAGATGAGACTGTGGACACACCTCCATGTCTAAAGGTAACACACAAGACATATGGGACCCAGACCAGCAATGATGACATGGTCTGTTGTCGTCTAAGCATGCCTGTTGAGTTCCACTCTGGCCCTCGGAAGACAACTGATATCAATGAGGTGATCGCTGAGGACCAAAGAGCCAAGAAGGATGATGGAGGCAAGACTGATTATGGCAGCATTACAAAGGTAAAAAAAAGATAGCTCTAATTCTTAACACTTCTCACTTTGTAAATGCTAACCAGTGTTTACTTAAACTTTGAGAACAATATAAGATTAGCTTATTGTTGTACTCATTTGACTTTTGATGTACTTGTGCTTAAGCACTTCTACTCTGTGAGAGTGTTTGCTGGACAAGATCCATCGTCCGTTTGGGTGGGCTGGGTGACACCAGACTACCACTACTACAGCAAATACTTCAGCCTCAGCACAGTTCGCACTGTCACTGTAACGCTGGGAGATGAGCGGGGACGTGTTCACGAGAGGTCAGTTCAAAACACTGGTTCACACTTCCAAAAGAAACCCCAATATTTCAGACTACTGTTGTTTTCACACAGCTATTTTCACAGTACTCCAACATAGATCCCAGACATATTGGAAATTTCTCCTGATTGAATCTGGTTGTTGTCTTTTTGTCATCTCTTTTAATTCAGTGTGAGGAGGAGTAATTGTTACATGGTCTGTGCTGGTGATGTTGTCAGCGGCTCCACAGGCCGTAGTAACACTGATCTGGAGATTGGCTGCTCCATAGACCTGGCCTCAGGCCTGGTTTCATTCACTGCCAATGGCAGAGATCTGCCTACTGCATACCAGGTAATCTCAACTCCTAACCTTTTACAAAACAGGACACAATGACATTGCTAGATGTAAATAACATTAATTGCTAGACTTAAATACAGGCTTAGCCCATTAGTACCATATCATAATGCAAAGCTTACTACAATTCGATTAATAGGATTTCAGGATTTTTTATTTGACTATTAATGGTCTTAAGAAATAATAAAATAAGTGATAACCAAAAAATGATAACATATACATATAATGTGAAAATACAGTTATGCTTTTTAGTATATCGGTGACAAAATGGCTTCATCCAAAATGCATTCTCTTTGAGTAGGTTCTAAGTTTGAATAAGTATTTTGCAACCATTAAAAAAGTATGTTCTCTATAGTATGAATGTGTTTAATATGAATGCTATCTGGATGTACTACAGTCGTCATGTTGTCATTACCATGTGACCTACCATTCATTACTCATCTCCTGTGGCCTCATGGGATAGTGAAGTGTGTCCACTGGGCACTTCAAAATCTCGCTCGAAAGTCATCTGGGTAATTTTTGCCTGCTGTTTTATGAATACTTTGATTTTGGACATACATACTACTCTTTTCACATTGTATGGATAGTAGTATAGTATAGTGTAGTAATTCAGTAATACAGTATAGTAGGGATGCATGCATATTCGGATGCCACCAATATGCCATCACTTGCTGCATTTTTAGTAAATTCCAATCGAATTTTCTTTTTAAAAGTTGGCTAAATTTGAAGGGGTTTTATTTCAATGAAAAGGAAAACATCTGGAAAGTTGACAGTGAGACTTTCTACAGAGCTAATAATGGCTAGCACAATGTAGCTTTAATGAAGCTCTGTGCTTTTCTAGTCTTAGTTTGCCTAAGGCTCTGATTTTGAATCAGACTCATAATAGCAAATATTTAAAATAGCTGGATCCATTAAAATAGCTTAATGGATAAAAGGCTGTATCATGTCTGAGCAGTCTGGATTTACATTAATCCTAAGTAGCGTGCAACACTTGCTTGTCCAAGTAGAGCAAGTAAACTTTTTTAGAATAGACTTCATATGCTTTCTTCTGCCTTCTCTTAGGTTGAGCCTAACACGAAGCTCTTCCCTGCTGTGTTTGTTCAACCTACGAGTCCCAACCTCTTCCAGTTTGAGTTTCCAAAAATCCCAGTAAGTCTATACAATTCATGTTTTCAAGTTCCTCCATTTCACACATTATAATTCACTGACATGATCTGCATCAATCCTCACGCAGGATGCAATGCCCCTGTCTTCAGCCATCTTTAAGAGTTTACAAAGAAACCCAGAGCCCCAGTGTCCTCCTCGGCTGGATGTGCAGACACTTGTGTCTGTGCTGTGGAGCAGAATGCCCAACACCTTCCTGTCTGTGGAGACGGCCCGCGTGAGTGAGAGGCATGGCTGGGTGGTGCAGTGTCTAGAGCCCTTGCAGATGATGGCTGTTCATATCCCAGAGGAGAACAGGTGATGCATTACTCATACACTCTGTTTTCCACATGCAATGACTGGCAACTTCGTGATCCTGGGAATGTGACCTTTCATTGAAATAAAACCCCTTAAGTGCTCATTTGGCTCCAATGCCAGCTGGCTTGAATGAAGATCTTAAACTACTTCCTGTTTGCCACACCGTAGGTGTATCGACATCATGGAACTATCAGAAAATGAAGATCTACGGCAGTTCCACTATCACACTTTAAAACTCTTCTGTGCCCTATGTGCCCTGGGCAACACCCGCATTGCACACGTCCTCTGTAGTCATTTTGACCAATCGCAGCTCTTATACACCATTGATAACCAGTACCTGTCTGGTCAACTGCGTGAAGGCTTTTATGATGTCCTCATCAGCATTCACCTGGAGACGGCCAAAGAGGCCCATCTCATGATGAACAATGAGTTTATAATCCCAGTAACGGACGAGACGAGGAGCATCCGCCTCTTCCCTGATGACTCTAAGCGCCACTCTCTTCCTGGCGTAGGCTTAAGCACTTCACTTGCCCCTCGTTTCAACTTCACCCCTCCGTGTTTCATTACCCCCAAGCGCGATCAGCCTCTCTTCAGCCCACAGATCCCCCTGGGTATCCTGAAGGAGAAAGCCATCAGCATGCTTACGGAAGCCGTTCAGGGCGGAGGTGCCCACATTCGAGATCCTGTGGGTGGAAGCGTTGAGTATCAGTTTGTGCCGATTCTCAAGCTGATTGGCACCCTGCTGATAATGGGGGCGCTGACCAGTGAGGAGGTGAGGACCATCCTGCTTCTCATTGACCCCAGTGTGTTTGAGGACAGTAAGGAGGAGGAGGAACAGACAGCAGTGGCAGAACAGGGAGCCGAGAAAGAGGAGGCCACCAGTAATGAAGAGAAGGCTGTGGAGGCTGGAGAGGAAGAGAGTAAAGAGGCCAAGCAGCCTCCCAAAGGTCTACTGGAGAAAAGTTTGCCTGAATCGGTCAAACGGCAGGTGAGTAACTTGTTATCTTGTTCATTATCAGTGGTGGACAGTAACGGAGTAGCTTTACTTCGTTACTGTACTTAAGTACATTTTTCAAGTATCTGTACTTTACTGGAGTAGTTTTATTTTGAGTAACTTTTACTTTTCCTTATTATATTCATTATTTCCTTATTGGTTATTTTGGGAAAATCCCAGGTATTTTGAGCAGTAGGGTTATAAAAAAATATATGCTAATATAAAATTAAATAATAAAAGTAGCCTATATAAAACTGCGGTACTTTTTACTTAAGTACATAAAAAATCAAGTACTTTTGTACTTTCACTCGAGTAAAATTGAAAACTGAGTACTTTTACGTTTACTGGAGTAATATTTTATAATACAGATCTGTACTTTTACTCAAGTACTTGATTTGTGTACTTCGTCCACCACTGTTCATTATAATCTGTCATTTGCATTCATATTATTTTACAAATTAGGTCCATATTGTGGTTAAGCCTATAATCTGAAAAAAGTTGTTTACAAGTTCTTCAGTGATTAGAGTATGCTTGCTCTTGACTTGCTGGTAACTTTAGACAGAAATGTAATTTATTTATTATTTAATTATTTATCTAATTAATAACTCATTAAGGTTTTTTTTTTTTTAAAGTAGGAAATAAAAAAGTATGATGATGTCGTAATTACCATATGACCTGAAGCCGAATGTTCTGCTAGGAGCTGTTCACATCCTCAGTACTGGAATAATGCATTTCTATGGCAACACTATTAACGCCAAAATGAATCAGTGTAATTAAATAATCAATAGACAAAACGTTGTGCAGATGTTTTATTAATACATTTTTAAAGTTCATTTAACTAATTAAGATTAGTTCCAGCTCTACGCTAGCTCTACGCTAGCTCTACGCTAGCTCTACGCTAACTACTTTCATATTAAACTTGTCATTATTAAGACTTTAACAGTAGTCATTTATTGGACTTATTAAACAGAAATAAAAAGTAATATTTTACTGCAGAAGCTGCTGCCATTTTGAGTTTGAGTTTCTGCATGACGACACAGCAGTCAGGTGGTACAAGTCGGAGTTTACAAGTTGTAATTATGAGTTCTACAAGAATGTGAAGACTTTTTACAAGTCAGAATCTCGTTATTACAGTAATTTCATGATAATGGATTAAATTTACCTGATAAGTTTCCCCATATTTGTTTGGACATGCACAATGTTTAAGTGCAGTATATATTATAAATCCCAAAATAATGATTAATCTGCCAGTTGTCTTATTCAGATTTCTGAATATCTAAAACATTGGCTTAATTTGTTTATTACAATCAGTTAAATATATTTGCTTGAGATATGTACATGATTCTTGTGCATTTAACCAAGGTAATTGAGTATGAATGAGTATATGAACTATAAAATCTTCCTGTGGAGGTTTATATTTCCAGTTTTTAGCCCTTTAACCTCAACTGTACCTCTAAAACAACATTACTGAGATATATGCGGTTCTTACTGAATATATGGGTTCTTACTAGTGATTTTGTGTAATTGTTTGTTTGTTGTGCAGATGTGTGAACTGCTACACTATTTCTGTGACTGTGAGCTGAAGCAGCGCATTGAAGCTATAGTGGCCTTCTCAGATGATTTCGTGTCCAAGCTGCAATACAATCAGAAGTTCCGCTACAACGAGTTGATGCAAGCCCTCAACATGTCAGCTGCTGTCACTGCCAAGAAGACAAGAGAGTTCCGCTCACCTCCCCAAGAGCAGGTAAAGTATTCTTCATAGACCCACATAGAGCCTCATTCTTCATAGATCTCAGAATGTCCAGAAAAGACCTTTAATGACACTTGAACACTTTAATGAAAGACGTCTCCATCTCCA
Source organism: Sinocyclocheilus anshuiensis (assembly GCF_001515605.1). NCBI lineage: Eukaryota > Metazoa > Chordata > Actinopteri > Cypriniformes > Cyprinidae > Sinocyclocheilus > Sinocyclocheilus anshuiensis. The sequence goes on from NW_015553274.1 coordinate 827,046, forward strand.
TTGTCTTCAGCACATGCAGCTCATAATGTGATTCGCTTCACTTTTTCTTTTGTATAATTTCAAATATATGTGGATTTATTACATAAAAATTAACATATTTTGTTGACAGAGGAATGTTCCTCCTGCTGTCGCCACATTACTACTAATTTCTGAATGCAAACTACATCCTTGTGAATGGGAACGAGAAAACAAACACCTTGGCATCAGAACAGATACTTGACTTTTATTTGAAAATGTACAGCAGTACTACTAATAAACCTGTGCCAAGGTTTTGACTTATTGTCTTTTGATTTGTGCTTAGCACAGCTCCAAGACTAAGTCAGAGTGGACTTTTTCCAGAATTATTCATGTTCACTTTTTTTAATTACACTTCTGTTTCGGTAACTGAAAAAATGCATCTTTTGCACCCACTCCATTATTTTCAGAGCCAAAGAATAGGACTGCTTGGCAGAACTGTTCACCCTGTTTTAAATGCACAACACATCTACTAACTGAGAAAACCCCTTGTAGTTTAGCTTATGTGGCCATCGTGAGCTCATGTCGGAAATAATCTGGTCTGTCTCTGTAACCAGGGCAACAGAAAGGTTTCTTACAGATACAGCTGATTTCCATTAGAATGTTATATAACTTCTGTTAAAGGTTAGGCTTATGAAATCTATACTTCATGTTCCATCATATTTAAAAAAAGATTTCAGATTACTTCTCAGTTTTGGTTGTGGTGAAGTGATGCTTTTTTCCTGAAGCAGCATATAATTTTTTTTATTGCAGATAAATATGTTGTTGAACTTCAGTGCTGGTGATGATTGCACCTGCCCTGAGGAGCTGCAAGAGGAGCTTCAAGGCTTCCATGATGACCTGCGACTGCATTGTGGTATATGTTTATCCATTCTTTCTATAGTTTACCTCCATTCTCACCCTATTTCTCACTAAATAAGTATACTGTGTTTTGAAAAAAAGAAGAAGTTCTACTTCGTATAATCTTGTGAAGTTATTTGCGTTTCATTCAGTTTTAATTATACTTCCTTAAATTTAAGTTTAAATTGCAAACCTACAGCCTGTTCTGCCATAGTTCAAAATAACACAAATAATCAGAAGATACAGATACAGTTTTCATCTTTGTGTATATACACAGGCATCCCTATGGAGGAGGAAGAGGAGGAGCAGGACACATCTCTTAAAGGCCGCCTAATGTCCCTGGTATACAAGATTAAAGGTCGTCCCCAAAAAACTGAGGAAAAACCAACAGAGCAAGAACAGGCTGCTCCTAGTAAGGCTTGTGAAAAAAAGATTCTTCAAAAGTTTTTTTATTTCTTACTGTTTATTATGCCTTTTGTTCAGCTGTATCTGGTTACAAAGACTGTCTCTTGAGGGCCAGAACATTCTAAACCAAGCTGTGCAAACATTTCTAAAGAAAAAATATTTCCCAGGCAACTTATTAAGCAAAACATACATTATTTAACTCGTACTGAATGTTTTTAAAGCTTAGCTGCACTCCCAAAGAAGTAGATCAAAATTAGTACAAAAATGCTATGAAAAATATGTCATAAATCTTGACCTAAATGTTAGTATTAAATAGAGTTGTTTTCATTAAAGAGGCAAGGAGGGCAGTGCCTTTGTCAAAAACAATAAATAAATACATAAATCAATCAACAGTACAGAAACATTATTTCTACTGTGTTTGTTTTATAAATCCTCAGAAATAAAAAGAAAGTCAGTACTGAGCTCCAAATCAGCAAAAAAGGGTATTAAGATTGCTAGTAAATTAGCATAGACTTAAATCATGTTACCAGCCATGGGAAGACAGATACGTATTAAAATGGATGTAATTCTTTGCAGATGTTGTATAAAAAGTGCCAGTGCTGCACTCTCTCTTGATGAGAGAAGTATGTGATTAGAGCAGCTATTCTAAGAACAGCACATAGGGGCAATTTGTGAATAGAAAATATGAATAGATGTAACGACATACACTTATGGTCCTAACACATGACTAGAGCAGAGGTCTGAAAACTCTTTTACATGAGGGGCCATTTTTAATTTAATTGTAGTAATCACTGTTCCATATCACCTTAATCATTTATTAATATTAGTATGCTTTATGCAATATAATACAATACACCAGTTCACCAGTTACAACACTAATCTGTATTCAGTGCTTCATATTGCAAAGATCTCATTAAAAACGACTAAAGGGAAAAAACAAAATATACAGAATCCTAAACAATGCAAATATCTTTTTATCTCACTCTACCTGCTTTTGTCTCCTCCAGCCAACCTGAAGGAGCTGATATCTCAGACTATGGTCACATGGGCTCAGGAGTGCAAGATCCAAGACCCGGCACTGGTCCGCAGCATGTTCAGCCTTTTGAGAAGGCAGTATGATGGCATCGGTGAGCTGCTCAGGGCCTTGAGGAAGAGCTACACCGTCAGTGCCAAGTCTGTAGGGGACGCGACAAACCTGTTGGCCTCACTGGGCCAGATCCGTTCACTACTCAGCGTCCGCATGGGGGAAGAGGAGGGCCAGCTCATGATCGATGGCCTGGGGTAAAATTTCATCTTCCAGAATTTATTAGAGGTTTACATCCTACTAGGGAAATACATTTATCTGTACCATACCAGTATTGTTGCTGGTCAATATTTGACATTTAATTGTACATCATAATTTCTCCTATTTGTACATTTAGATTGCCCTTGCCATCATCTAATTCACACACTCACTCACTGTTTGTTTACATTTAGTCAGACAAAATAGTACAACATTTTCATATTAACCATCGTCTTATCACATCGGTCAGATGTTTAGTATCAAAGCATCCGTGCATTGTGCAGCTACATCCTCTAAAGTGTTCGTCTTATTCTTGCACTCAGGGACATCATGAACAACAAAGTGTTTTACCAGCATCCAAATCTGATGCGTGTTCTTGGCATGCATGAGACAGTAATGGAGGTCATGGTCAATGTGCTGGGAGGAGACAAGAATAAGGTACTTTTTTTGAGCCAGACTGCCCCAAAAGGTGCTTTTTCTGGGGTGGGTTGCTCTGAATATGTTCAGTTTATGTAATTTGTTATATCCTGATGGTGTGACTTCACTTGTAATGCACATACTTAATAAGTTTCTTTCGTCCGTTTTATCAAATGATAAAGAAAAAGACTTGTTCACAAGTTGCTTTTGTTCCTCTTGTAAGTCACTTTGGATAAGCGTCTGCTAAATGCATAAATATAAATGTATAGTCTTCAGATAATATTGTTTATGATCGTAAGATCCCATGACTCAGTTGGACACTTGTGCGTCCAGGCCAAACCCCTCTCAGCCAAACCTTCTTAAACTAAACACGATATCTAGAGGGATAACACATAATACATGGGAAGATAAAGTACCTATGGTGCCTCGTGTCTAACAGCTTAATACCTCCTTATGCATTAGGGGTGGCAATAGGGCGAAAGCTAAGACAAGAACGGCAGGAATGGGTCGCTTCTCATGCCAGTCCTTTTTGGGGTTTGTCGGGAGTCTGGGATGTGAATTAATACCACTGACTATGCCAGATATGACATTGCCACAGTGTCTCTCATTTCTGCTTGGCAGCCTCATGTGGGTTCCAGACATTTAGGGTCACCATATTCCCTGCTGATGAAGTACAATACATACAAATTTGAAAATTTGTATTCACTGTGGAGCCTCACGTCTTATGTTTCAGTCTGTCTGGGGGGTTCTTCCGATATCTAGAGTATGTTACATTACACACATTTAGCCACCGTGTGAGGACATGCATGCGAAAAAGATGAAAGATTAATTTGAAGTGTGAAGGAAACGATCTCTGTCTGTGCAGAGGTGAAATGAAAGCTGTTTTTAACTCTCAGGAGATTGCCTTCCCCAAGATGGTGGCCAGCTGTTGTCGCTTCCTATGCTACTTCTGTCGCATCAGCCGTCAGAACCAGAAGGCTATGTTTGACCACCTGAGCTACCTCCTGGAGAACAGCAGTGTGGGGCTGGGTAATCACACACACGCAAACACACAGTTCGTCAGGGATGCAGCACAGTTCTTCAGGGATGCAGGTCAGGCAGGGCTGAATCACACTGTCTGTGACTTTGAGCAATTTGTTTATTTCATAGTCTTTTTGGGCTTATTTTACAAACACAGTCACGTATTTGTGTTTGCCAATGCTAGCTGTGGGCACAAAAATTAGATATGCCACACATACACTGCAGAGAACAGCAACTTAAAGAGGAGTGGCAAATGTTGTGTTTCATACCCCCCAAAAATTGGGTAGTTACACCCCTGTGTTTGGTCTCTGGAGCACAATAAAGGTCTCTAGTAGCAGTTATGAAATATCCCCACCTGCTGTTTGAGCCGCACACTGAATTATTATTAATTGCTGTAGTTTGTTTGTCCATACCTCCTGTTTTTATCCTTTCCCAGCCTCTCACCCACTCCAGTAATGCATAAATGCACAAAAGCACACATTTTTCTTTCCCCACAGGCATGCATTTATGCATGAGAGATTTAGGATTTAGCATTCAAAAGATTGGGATTGGTAAGATTTTTTAATGATTTTGAAGTCTCGTATGCTCACAGAGGCTTTTTCTATTTTAATATATTTTAAAATTGAATGTATTCCTGAGATTGTAAAGCTGAATTTTCATCAGTCGTTACTCCAGTCTCATGCTCCTTCAGAAATCATTCTGATATGCAGAGTTGCTGTTCAAGTTCAAAATAACTTTTTTTTTTCTTTTTTTTTTTTTAATGGAAATCTTTTACAACAGGGCTGTCCAAGCTCGGTCCTGGAGGGCCAGTGTCCTGCAGAGTTTAGCTCCAACCCTAATTAAACACACCTGAACCAGCTAATCAAGCTCTTACTAGGCATAGAAACTTCCAGTCAGGTGAGTGGAGGCAAGTTGGAGCTAACCTCTGCAGGACACCGGCCCTCCAGGACCGAGTTTGGACAGCCCTGTTTTATAACATTAGAAATTATTTTTATTGTCAGCTTTTTATACATCCTTCCTTTAAAAAAAATCTATAAACCTTCCTTATCTTAATCCATAAAAAACAAAACCGTTGCTTATGTTGGTCGGGAAAGTCATTTATTTTAGGCTTGTTGTGTAAAATCAGATTGCTTGTTTTTAGAGCGAGATCTGGCAACCCTGCACAGTGCGCTGTTTTGACTGTGAATAATAGCTTGTGCAGCTAAGAGCACCTGACTCTGCAGGAGTCGTTTCCTATAACAGCACATTAATGAGCAGCTGAGAGCCCACTCACCCCTTTATAGGCCTTATCAGCCCCAGATCAATGACAGGACAGATCAGATCAGATGAAGATAAGGCCGGGGGCTGTATCCACAGATGTACAATTTTGTTAACAGTCCTTAATGTTTCATAGATAGTGTTATGCAGCTACAGTTTTTGTTAATACTTATTATTAATAATACAGCTGATTGCTATGTGCAAAGCAGCAGAAGGTTGTAATCAGAAATCCAACTAAATATGCTGAAATGTATGGTTGTAAACAATAATTAATAGAAATTATTTACATAAATTGGAAAAGATTATAACTTTATAATTCCTAAACTGAAGATTACTATTTCCATACGTTTAAAGCACAGCATATTATAACGTGGACAAGAGGATGGGAAACTTAGTTGGAAAAAAGGGAAAGACTGCTATCTGTTGGTGATTTTGCCTTATTAAAAATCTGCTGTCCCTGTTGGTCACATGGAAATAATCTTGGTTTCCTTTTTCTCTAGCATGCCCAGCCATGAGAGGATCCACACCTTTAGATGTGGCTGCCTCCTCTGTAATGGACAACAACAGTTTAGCTCTGGCACTTGAAGAACCTGATCTTGAGAAGGTAATAGTTCAGTAACAGTACAACATCATCTCTGCTCACACTACAGTACTTAATCAAATTCTTTAATATTACAATTAATTTAATTTACAATTCATTTATATAGAAGGGTTACTTGTAAAGAAAAAAAGTGGTATAGGTTAAAAAAAAGCTGACATTTTGATCCTTTATAATTTGGTTTTGGTGGTTCAGTGTGAGCAATATGCCCCATGCGGTATGTGCCACAATTCTGGATAAAAAGAAACAACAACAGCAGCAAAAGTTTAGGCACCCTAAATAAACTTATGATGGTATATTTACCATTGAGGTAGAATAGTCACTGAGTTTTTAGTAGAGCATCATCAGATTAAAAAGTCACATGGATCAAGCTATGGTAATTGATGTATTGTGTTGTACTACCTTATAAAGTTACTGGCTGAATGGTTGCCAAATAAATTTGGCTAAGCCAAAATTTAGTGCCATTAGTTTAATTTTGGATCCTGCCCATGTGTGTTTTCAGGTGGTGACATATCTGGCAGGCTGTGGTTTACAGAACTGCCCAATGCTCATTGCCAGGGGATACCCAGATATCGGCTGGAACCCAATAGAAGGAGAACGCTATTTGTCCTTCCTACGGTTTGCTGTCTTTGTCAATGGTTAGTCCATTTTACCACAAAGATGAGTTTTCATTGTTTTGTGTCTTAGGTAATGGAAAAGGACTTGTATCATTATGTAAACATTATGTTTTTTATTGTGTGTGTGTTCTGGTCATCTCAGGTGAAAGTGTTGAAGAGAACGCTAATGTAGTGGTGAAGCTTTTGATCAGGCGTCCGGAGTGCTTTGGACCTGCTCTCAGAGGAGAGGGAGGGCAAGGTTTACTCGCTGCCATGAAGGAAGCCATCAAGATCTCAGAAGATCCTGCTTTAGATCTGCCTAATTTACCCGAGGGGTCTGCACCCACGTAAGACTACTGAATTCTTCCCTCAAATCCTCCGTTTTATGTTAGGTGTTGAGTTGAAAAGCTGAGTTGTAGTTCGAGATGTCCTACCACCCCACGCTTTGACTCAGGAATGAGCGAGCATGACTTCTAATAAGAATGTTCACTCTTTGTTTTGACAGCGTCGGAGAGGATGAAGAGGAGGAGGAGGTCGCCCACATGGGCAACTCTATTATGTCCTTCTACTCAGCCCTTATTGATCTTCTGGGTCGCTGTGCACCTGAGATGCATGTGAGTGCTAATTTCTGCCACATTTGATTTACAAAGCTAGGGGCAAAACGTGAAGTTTCCTTCAGTATAGTGCTGTTGCACTGTACATGGCTTCACTTTAATATTATACCGATGCTGTTTTACAGCTTATAAACAAAGGCAAAGGTGAAGCACTGCGTATCCGTGCCATCCTCCGTTCCTTAGTTCCCACTAAGGATTTGGTTGGAATTATCAGTATTCCACTCAAAATGCCAGTCGTCAATAAAGGTTTGTACATGTCACTAGATGCCTTTGAAAGAGTCTGAAGACATAATCTCTGAAACTCATTATGTGCCTAAGATTGATTGATGCTATTACTCTTTCAATGTCATCTTCATCCCTACGTGTCTCATTATCTGTGCTCCTCATTCCACAGTCATTATAACCCTAATGTCATTTTGTTTAACTCGTTTGCTTAGATGGCACTGTGACAGAGCCAGATATGAATGCCAGCTTCTGTCCAGAGCTCAAGGCACCCATGGTGCTTTTCCTGGACCGTGTCTATGGCATTGACGACCAAAGCTTCTTGATGCACCTGCTGGAGGTGGGCTTCCTGCCAGACCTGCGAGCATCAGCCTCCCTGGACTCGGTAAGTGTGTTTTGCAGAGCAAAAAAGAGAAAAGTCGCAGACATAAATTTATCATGTGTGAAAAAGCTTAAAAGGTTCATGTGATGCCAACCATTTAATAATATAGTGATTCAGCAGAGGCAAAATGTAGATACTGAATAAATATTAAAAGGATTTAATTTAGCTATAAAATTATGTATTTTGTGGTTTTGTATTATTAAAGTTTTTTCTTTTTTAAGTTATTTACATTTAATCATTATAAAAATGTATGCATTCAACCATCAGGAGGTGCTCAGGTCCACAGAGACAGCCCTGGCCATGAACCGCTACATTGGATCCGCAGTGCTTCCTCTGTTGACCCGCTGCGCTCATCTGTTCGCTCACACTGAGCACTATGCAATGCTCGTTGACTCCACGCTGCACACTATCTATCGCCTCTCAAAGGGCCGATCACTCACCAAGGCCCAGAGAGATGCTATTGATGAATGTCTACTGGCCATCTGCAAGTAAGAACCTCTTGAAAACCTTTAGTGGCTGGGATGGTTTCCTCAGCTTAGTGAAAACTCAAATTGCATTTTCATTCTGTGAAGTAACATACTATTTCTCGATTAGAAATTGCTGAAATGTTATTTATACTTCCTCCAGGCACCTGCGGCCATCAATGCTACAGCAGCTTTTGCGTCGTCTTGTATTTGATGTTCCACAGCTTACAGAGTACTGCAAGATGCCCATTAATGTGAGTTTAGTAAACAGTACATGTAAGTGAAGTGAAGTGAAGTGACGTGACATGTGGCCAAGTATGGTGACCCATACTCGGAATTAGTGCTCTGCATTTACCCATCCAAAGTGCACACACACAGCAGTGAACACACACAAACCGTGAACACACACCCGGAGCAGTGGGCAGCCATTTTATGCTGCAGCGCCCGGGGAGCAGTTGGGGGTTCGGTGCCTTGCTCAAGGGCACCTCAGTCGTGGTATTGAAGGTAGGAGAGAGCACTGTACATTCACTCCCCCCACCTACAATCCCTGCCGGTACGAGACTCGAACCCGCAACCTTTGGGTTATGAGTCCGACTCTCTAACCATTAGGCCACGACTTCCCCTAAGTACACTACTATTCAAAAGTTTGGGTTGGTAAGATTTTTACATGTTTTTGTAAGAAGTCTTTTATGTTCACCAAGACTGCATTTATTTGATCAAAATACAGTAAAAACTGTAATATTGTGAAATATTATTACAATTTCAAATAACTGTTTTCAATTTTAATATATTTGAAATATAAATGAATATATTGTAATTTATTCCTGTGATAGCAAAGTCTTTCATCCTGAAAGTTTTCAGTGTCACAGTTTTCCCCCCCAGAAATAATTCTAATATCCTTATTTAATGCTCAAGAAACATCTATTATTATTATTAGCACAATGTTGTGCTTCTTAATATTTTTGTGGAAACCTTCATAATTTTTTTTCAGGATTCTTTGATGAATAGAAAGTTCAAAAGAGCAGAATTAATGCTCAATCAAGTATGCCTGATATGCTCCAACCTACAAGATGAATTCCATAATTCTAATATCCTTATTTAATGCTCAGGAAACATCTATTATTATTATTAGCACAATGTTGTGCTTCTTAACCACTTAAGCTCAGGGCGTTTTTTGGTATTTTCGCCTAAATTTAACATACTCAAATTCATACAATTTCAAATAACTGTTTTCAATTTTAATATATTTGAAATATAAATGAATATATTGTAATTTATTCCTGTGATAGCAAAGTCTTTCATCCTGAAAGTTTTCAGTGTCACAGTTTTCCCCCCCAGAAATAATTCTAATATCCTTATTTAATGCTCAAGAAACATCTATTATTATTATTAGCACAATGTTGTGCTTCTTAATATTTTTGTGGAAACCTTCATAATTTTTTTTCAGGATTCTTTGATGAATAGAAAGTTCAAAAGAGCAGAATTAATGCTCAATCAAGTATGCCTGATATGCTCCAACCTACAAGATGAATTCCATGTGATTCATGTTTAGGATATATCTTATGGGTGCGTTTGCACCGTTACCTACAATTTGCAAAATTCCTTTCATGAAGCAGGCGCAAACAATACAGATAGCTTGTACAAATGAACAGAAATAACAGGGCACACGTCATCCTTGATGAAAGGTATGTTTCATTACAGTGAGGTCACTCGGCTCATAGTTATAACTTATGTGTTTTGACAGCTTTACACACCGTGCACACACACAGAGCATCTGGATTGCACATTACCTGATGAAACTGTCACCATGAGTCACCACAAATCCTCCTACCCATGATCCTTTGATAGGCAGGTGTGAGCAGGTCATACTCTCCTCACAATTTCAGCAGCTTGTCTCTCTGCTGGCAGCTGTCTCACCCCGTCATAACCACCCTACCATAGGGCAGGGTTATCAGAAGAGGGCTTGGCAGAACACACACCTTTAAATTATTTTTCAGACATGTGAACCAAGAAAATTCCCTAAATCAAATCCAAGTATAAAATCATTCTTTATTCTAGATAATGAGGGATGTTTCAACACAATCTGTCTGAAGAGTATAATTTAAAGTATCCTCAATGTTGACTGCTTAATCCACATATCTGTTTACCCTTGCAGCTTTTGACCAATCACTATGAGCAGAACTGGAAGTACTACTGTCTGCCAACAGGCCTGGGCAGCTATGGAATGGCATCAGAGGAGGAACTCCACCTCACCAAGAAACTCTTCTGGGGACTTTTTGATGCTCTTTCTCAAAAGGTACAAAACATATTTCAGTATAAATTTGGGATGTCAGTTAAGCAATCAATGTATTCAAAATAATTGCTTTTTATTATTTTTTTTATTTTTTTATTGCTCACCCTCATGTCATTCCAAACCTGTATGACTTATTTTCTACTGTGGAACATAACAATATTTTTGGAAATGTCTTTTAGATTTATTTTTTTTTTTGTTCATACCATGATCGCCAAAACTGTTTGGTTGCATTGACAATCTTCAAAATATTTTTTTTTGTCATACAGGTTTAGAATGACACAAGAGAACGACAGAGATTAAATGTTTGGGTGAACTAGCCCTTTAACTCAATTATTCGCAAATATCAATATTTGCTGTAAAAAACCCAAATTAAGATCATTCAAAAACTATATTATTAAATTTTATTATTGTGACAAAAATTTATTGAATATGTACTACAAAAATTTTCTTTGGAAGTCTGATGTATTTTTTAATTGTCGGTCAAGGTAGAGTACACATCTGTGGTCATTGCATCAGGTCTCACTGTTTGTGTTTGGCATTTTTAAATTGCTGTGTTCATTTTAAAATGATGTTGCTTTTAAAAATACACCCTTATTTTGGAAAGAATGGTAGGAAAATCCCTTATTATAGAAATATCATATGATTAAGTGGACATGATTAATTAGGTTAATTCATTATCAGATTATTTTATATAAATACCAAGTTCTGTCATGAAACTCTAGATGGCACAGGCTGATGGGTCCTTAACGTGACTGATGATATTCTTAGCATTAAATGACTTGCCACAAGCTGATTGGCTCATGTTACATACGAAGCCAATGAGCTTGCTGCTTTACATTTAAATGGCTGGTTAGCATTCGCTTGAGCATTGCAGCGTGCTTTCAGAGTTCCTCTGAAACCCTCCACCTTCCCCAGCTCCACCTGTATAGATCTGCTAAGGGTCATTTTATATGCTATTTGTGCAGCAGCAGTATGTCTTAAATACTCACAGCACCATATTGGCATATGTATTGGCAGTAGCAAGTTCCTGTACTTGCTTGCAGCAGCAATAAAAAACAGCAGCAGCAATTCAGCAGCAGCAACGTAGCAGATCTATTCCGCCAAGACCAAATACACTAACATTGTCATATCCATTACCATGCTAAAATCTCCCTATCTTTTATGTAAACAAAAATTATATAATTAATAACAGTTAAATAATTAAAACACTAAATTGACAGCCCCAGTATAAAATAAATGTAAAGTTATTTCATTAATTTTATTAGTCTACAAAGATTTTATCTTAACATTGCTCATTAAATGCATTGTCTGTTTTGCAGAAATATGACGCAGAGCTTTTCAAAATGGCCATGCCGTGTCTGAGTGCCATAGCTGGTGCCATACCACCTGACTACGTCGACTCCAGTCCAGGTTCCACATTAGTTAAGCAGGCCTCTGTGGATGCGCAAGGCAACTTTGACCCTCAGCCTATTAACACTGCTAAGTAAGTGCCACTGAAACCGCATGTAGAAATCCTTTAATTTTACCTTTCTGGACTTCATGGAATACTGTTTGTCTTTCAGCATCTCGCTGCCTGAAAAGCTAGATTACATTGCAAGCAAGTTTGCTGAGCATTCCCATGAGAAATGGTCCTCTGAGAAGGTTGGACATAGTTCAAACTCATCCCATTAATCTTGCACGTTTTATTGTGCCACTCGATCTCTACTTCTGTTGAAGTAGACAAAGCATGACTGCTTGTTTTATCTTGTATGGTGATAGATCGCTCTTGGCTGGACTGCGGGAGATAAAGTAGATGACAAAGCTAAAACTCATCCACTGCTGAAACCGTACAAAGCACTGAGTGAAAAGGTACACATCAAATCCAAATCACATTCTTCCGTATTGACTTTTGTCTCTAACACAAATGCCAGTTTCAAAGGATGAATTTTAATCTATTTAAATCCGTCACTCTGTGTAGGAAAGGGAGACTTACCGCTATCCTGTGAAAGAGACTCTAAAGAGCATGTTGGCAATGGGATGGAACATTGAGAGGACCAAAGAAGGAGAGGCCATGTTCCAGCAAAGGGAAACCGAAAAACAGCGCAAGATATCAGAGTCCTCACAGGTCATTTTAGACAGCAGGAGGGTGTTTATTTCTTTGTAGTGTCTGTCAAAAAATCAAAGCATTTAGCACATTGTGTTGTCTGTTTTCCACTTAACAGGGTGAGTTTATTCCAGCCCCACAAGATTTGGAAAATGTTATTCTATCAAGAGAACTACAGGCAAGTGCGAATCGAATTGTTACGAACAATGCATATTTAATATATTGTGTATTAAATTTTATTTTCAATGAAATAATTTCAACAGGCGATGGTTGAAACAGTTGCAGAAAATTACCACAACATTTGGGCAAACAAGAAGAAAAAGGAACTTGGCAGTAAAGGTGATGCTTTTCTCCTGGAAAAAGTCTGTTTGGCTCAATCCTGTCTAAGCTGTCCCAGATGCATTGACTCATTGTGTGTTGCCATCGAAAGGAGGAGGAAGTCATCCATTGTTGGTACCGTACGACACGCTGACGGCAAAGGAGAAGTACAGAGATCGAGAAAAGGCCCAGGAACTCTTTAAATTCCTGCAGGTCAATGGATACGCCATCAGCAGGTCAGTGTACTCTCAAATTCTGTCTTATATAATCAGAAAAAAAAGAGTACCATTCAAATGTTCAGGGTCTGTAAGATTTTTAATGACATTAATACTTCTATTCAGCAAGGATTGATTTTTTTTATTGATAATGTTAGAAAAGATTTCTATTTCTGTTCTTTTCTATTCATCAAAGAATCCTGAAAAAAAATGTTTCCTGGTTTTTCACAAAAATATGAATCAGCACAACTGTTTAAAACACTGATGATAATAAATCAGCATTATTAGAATGATCTCTGAAGGATCATGTAACACTGAAGACTGGAGTAATGGTTGCTGAAAATTAAGTTTTGACATCACTAATAAATTACATTTTAAAAGGCACAATATGTAAGATTTTCATTATAAAATATTGAAAAACCACTTGCACAGTGTTATATATTTCATGCAGTTGTGTACTTGCATTATCCCAAAAGTTCCCAAGGATTTGTAAATAAAGAAACTATTTTGGAACTGTGCAGATTTCCAGTCTGGGTCTTTAAACAAAGCCAGAACCACTGTATTGCAATATATTTGCAACAGTTTGTGATCTCTTTATTAATGTTTTTTTTTCTTTCTGTGCATATGCAGAGGTCTGAAGGACATGGAGCAGGATTCCTCTTCTATGGAAAAGAGGATTGCCTATAAGTTCCTCAAGAGGCTCTTGAATTATGTAGATTCTGCACAGGAGTTTATCGCTCATCTTGGTGAGAAAAAATGATGAATATAACAGATTGTTGGATTGATTGAAAAATTGATATATTAACATATCAAGCTGATCAGTTGTTTTCTCTGCATAACTTTTTTAGAGGCTATGGCTTCCAGTGGGAAGACAGAAAAATCTCCCCATGATCAAGAGATCAAGTTTTTTGCTAAGGTAGCATTAATTTTTCGACCAAACACTCTTGAAACGTAATATTTCAGACGTTAAAGGCCAGTTTTTAAAAAGGTTTTTCTCTTGATCGCTTACAACGTAGGTTCTGCTGCCCCTCCTAGACCAGTACTTCAAAAACCACTGCTTGTACTTTCTGTCATCCCCCAACATCAGCCTGAGCAGCAGTGGCTATGCATCCAACAAAGAGAAGGAGATGATCACCAGGTGCTGGTGTTACAATAAAGCCAAATTCTGTTATTAGACAATATAAATCCATATTATATAAGTGCATTCTGAAAAAGTAGAATAATAGGTAATTAGTTAACTTTCAAAATATAATAGTATAAATTTGGTATAAAGATTCCCATATTTATCCAGGATATGTCAGAATTCAGATTCCTTCAGTGTATATACTGAATTCAGTGAAATACGGACTTTTCAACTTTTCAAAAAGTGGCACTTACATTTTAAAGGAGCCACCGAGCTTGGAGGTCTCTGACATTTATATATTGTTTTGCATATTCTTTGTATATTTGGATGCAAGGATTGTTTTATTTACAGTCATACTAACTTAAACCATTCTTCCTTAGTCTATTCTATAAGCTGGCAGCCCTTGTCAGACATAGAATATCACTCTTTGGTAAGACATCTCAAGCATATTCAAATACTTTTCATAACTGAGCTTCATTTTGCCTGGAGAACCTCATTCCGCAGCTTTAAGACTGTCTGTTCTTTCAGGAAGTGACTCCACCACCATGGTGAGCTGCTTGCACATCCTGTCACGCTCACTGGACTTCAGGTAGTAAGCAAAATCTCAGTGCAACACGAATCATTGACCAACCAACGGTGGTTGATGTCTCAGCTGTTTTGAACTGATTCTGTTATGACCCATAGGACTGTGATGAAGTCTGGCTCAGAGCTGGTGAAGGCTGGTGTCAGGACATTCTTCGAGAATGCAGCAGAAGACCTGGAGAAGACTCTGGAGAACTTAAAGCTGGGGAAGTTGGGTCAGTCACGCACCCAGATGAAGGGCGTTACGCACATCATCAGCTACACCTCAGTGGCCCTGCTGCCCATCCTGACGGTGCTTTTTCAGCATATCACCCAACACCAGTTTGGAGCAGAGCTGCTTTGTGAGTCAGCTGTTCTTTGACCTATGATGTTAGTTTTATGAGTCAATTCTTAAAATCTCATCTCATAATGAGAAACTCATGTAATAAAGACTTTTTAAAATCAAATATTTCTCAAAATAATGACTTAACATCTCATAATAAAGAGAAATTAAGAAATTATTAATAGAAAGTCTCTCATTATTATGGACACTAATACATAAATGTTTATTTATATAAATAATAATTAATTTTTTTCAAAATTCTTTCCTCAATATTAACTCATAATTATGGAAAAGTTTCTCATTATTATGATTTAATTTCTCAATTAGATGAGATGATTTGTCATAATTATGAGAAAGCTTCTCATTATGTTGACTTCAGGAATTATATTTTTTTCCAGAATTTATATTTATTACTAAACTGCCATGGAAACAAGATTTTAATGACTTTTCCATAGAAAGTTAATTAAGTTTGTGTAAGCATGCCTTTTGCAAGAGTTATTTTGAATTTGTTATTTTGAATTGTCTCATAATTTGGCAGTGCAGTAGCAATTTCTTTTTTTTTTTCAAACATTTTCTTAAAATGTACTGAAAGACTATTTAGCGTAAGGAACCAGAATCATTCTAAGAAGTTGGATTACCATGCCAATATCAATATGCCACATATTTGCTCGTAAAATTATTGTATTCCTCAAAATAATTGAGCTTGAATGTTTCAGTGGATGACATTCAGCAGTCCTGCTACCGCATCCTGACCAGCCTCTACTCTTTGGGCACTGGCAAGAACATCTATGTGGAAAAGTACAAAAAACTATTTCTGAGGGAACTTTTTGTTTAGTTCTCTATCCGTTTATTTGTGAAACTAAGATAACTATGCTGGGTTTTTACAGACAGCTTCCAGTGCTGGGTGAATGTTTATCTACTCTGGTTGGAGCCATGCCTGTTGCATTCCTGGAACCCCACCTAAATATGCACAATTCCCAATCTGTCTTCAACACCAAGACACCAAGGGAACGAGCTAGTGAGTATATTTGGCAGGATCTGAGACTATTTGAATTCATTTGGTGTTCGGTGAGAAACCATATAATGAAAATATGGTTAATTTGCAGCCAATCATAATAGGCAAATTTATCTTTTGGTGACAGTGGCATTTCTTTTTCTAAAGTAAAAGATTAATTGTTAAATTCGTTGCCATAATATTGAATAATTTGACAGTTTTGAGCATGCCAGACACTGTGGATGAGATGTGTCCTGAGATGCCCCATCTGGACGGCCTGATGAAGGACATTGGTGACATTTCTGAATCCGGAGCACGCTACACAGAGATGCCACAGGTCATTGAGGTCATCCTGCCCATGTTGTGTAACTACCTGTCTTACTGGTGGGCAAAAGGCCCAGAAAGCTCCCCAGCTAATACCAATTGCAGCACAACTGTCACATCTGAGCATCTCAGTCTAATTCTGGGCAATATCCTTAAGATTCTCAATAACAACCTTGGCATTGACAACGCCCTGTGGATGAAAAGACTTGCAGGTGAGGGTGAACTTAAACTGGTAGTGAGTAGCATGCTTTGATACAGGATGATTGCAATGCCTTCTCAAACATCTGTAAACTCTCTCCTATGTAGTATACACCCAGCCTATCATTAGCAAGGCTAGCCCAGATCTTCTTAGAACGCACTTCCTGCCGACGCTGGAGAAACTGAAGAAGAAGACAATGAAGATAGTGGCTGAGGAGGAGCTGCTGAGGTCTGAAAGCAGGGCAGACACTCAGGAAGCTGAACTGCAGATTCTGGATGAGTTTGCTGTTCTCTGCAGGGATCTGTATGCCTTCTATCCAATGCTCATTCGTTATGTGGACAACAACAGGTATTTATGCCATCACTTGAGAGGGAGCTGCTAAACTATTTTGATGGCCACTGCAAAATTTTGGGTATAATTGCAAAAAAAATTGTGCTAAATTTACAATCTACAGAGATAAGTTAAGTTAGTTGCACTTTTTGTTAATAAGTTCATTTGACTTTTGCCTAGATCCAAATGGCTGAAGCAACCAGATTCAGATTCAACTGAACTTTTCAAAATGGTGTCAGAGATTTTCATCCTTTGGTGTAAATCTCATGTAAGTTCTCTGTATGGCTTCAACAAATATTTTTAAGAATTTGCAATTATTTCAAGATTTCCAAAGCTGGTTTCTTCCCTTTGTTTCTAGAACTTTAAAAGGGAAGAGCAAAATTTTGTGGTGCAAAATGAAATTAACAACCTGGCGTTCCTCACTGGAGACAGCAAGACGAAGATGTCAAAAGTAAGTGGGATATAAAGTTATTGCCAGCTATATTGGATCCAAAAGCTCTGAGCTAATTATGCAGTGAAGCCAAAGTGGAAATATCCTCTGGGGACATGTTCATGAAAACAAAAAGGCATTATAAGAGCTACAGCCATTTGTTTTATGTGTGATATATCGCTTTGTGAAACCAGTCTGGAGGTCAGGACCAAGACAGAAGAGGAAAAAGGAGAAAAGGAGAGTTGTACTCCATTCAGACTTCCCTTATCGTAGCAGCTCACAAGAAGATGCTCCCCATATAAGTTCATTTGACTTTTGCCTAGATCCAAATGGCTGAAGCAACCAGATTCAGATTCAACTGAACTTTTCAAAATGGTGTCAGAGATTTTCATCCTTTGGTGTAAATCTCATGTAAGTTCTCTGTATGGCTTCAACAAATATTTTTAAGAATTTGCAATTATTTCAAGATTTCCAAAGCTGGTTTCTTCCCTTTGTTTCTAGAACTTTAAAAGGGAAGAGCAAAATTTTGTGGTGCAAAATGAAATTAACAACCTGGCGTTCCTCACTGGAGACAGCAAGACGAAGATGTCAAAAGTAAGTGGGATATAAAGTTATTGCCAGCTATATTGGATCCAAAAGCTCTGAGCTAATTATGCAGTGAAGCCAAAGTGGAAATATCCTCTGGGGACATGTTCATGAAAACAAAAAGGCATTATAAGAGCTACAGCCATTTGTTTTATGTGTGATATATCGCTTTGTGAAACCAGTCTGGAGGTCAGGACCAAGAGAGAAGAGGAAAAAGGAGAAGAGGAGAGTTGTACTCCATCCAGACTTCCCTTATCATAGCAGCTCACAAGAAGATGTTACCCATTGGTCTGAACATGTGCACTCCTGGAGACCAGGAGCTCATTTCCCTTGCCAAGATCCGTTACAGTCTGGTGAGTGTATTTCTTGTTGTCTTAATTATGCTTTATTGGAGATCTGTAACAAACCTCAAACTGTTTCTCTGTTTAACAGAAAGACACAGATGATGAGGTTAAGGATTACCTGAGGAAGAACCTCCATCTTCAGGAGAAGGTCTGGAGAAGCAAATCACAATCTCACATACATGATTAGATGCTGAAATGTTGACATTGGCTTATTGGTGTTTCTTGTCCCATCACAGTCAGCAGATCCAGCAGTGCAGTGGCAGTTGAACCTCTACAAAGATGTTGTGGTGAAGAATGAGGGACCTCCAGACCCAGAGCAAAATGTGGAGAGAGTTCAGGCCATCTCCGCTGCTGTCTACCACCTTGATCAGGTACAACAGCCATAAAAATGAAATTCACCCGTGCTATGTAATGTCATTCCTCATCTACCTACTCCGTGTCAGCATCCTTATTTGTTGGTTAACACTTCACAATAAGGTTAAATTTGTTACCTAATGTATCATGAACTAACAATGAGCAATACTTTTAAAATATGTATTAATCTTGGTTAATGTTAATTTCTACATAATACGTTTTTTAACATTTTCTTTAGGGATAAGAAAAAGTATTATTTCTGTGATTAATATTTGCATTTTAACACATCAAAGATAATTATCGCAGCATCATTTTTTCCACTTCCTTAGCTATGCTTATGTCTTTTCTCCACATCTTTTGGCTAAATTAAAAATTGTTATAAAATTTTTGTATAATCTGTAATGGTTATTAAATGAAAAATAAAACCAATATAATAATTTGCCTGTCATTCATTGTAGAATGCAATTAAACAAATATATTTATTATATTTGTAATGTATTATATTTAATATATGAAATATTTACAATACTGTATTTCTTGTTTCTATATCAGTTTGGAGATTCAATATGAATTTTAATTGCAAATTTTAATGTTTAATTTATCAAGATTAATTAGTTTATTTTTTTTAATTAATTGACACCTAATAAATGCTGTAACAAATGTTCATTGTTAGTTGATGATACCTGATGCATTAACTCATGTTACAAATTGAACCTAATTGTAAAGTGGTACCACTAATTTGATGAAATCACTAATTGTGATTTGTTTATCCAGAGATGTTACAGTATCTTGATCTTATTTAGCTTCCTATTTTTGTACCGCCTATTTTTGTCTTCAACATTTATTTGTGTTAAACATTACATATATTTTACTCTCAGGTTGAACAGCCGCTGAGGAACAAGAAGATGGTGTTTCAAAAGCTGCTGTCAAAGCAAAGAAAGCGTGCCGTGGTGGCTTGTTTCCGCATGGCACCACTCTACAACTTACCAAGGTATGTCCTTGGAAGCCTTTAAATTAGAACGACAGCTTTTGCAATATTAATTCACAGCATTCAGCTTTAAAATATACCAACTCAGTAGGTACTTCTGAAAGTTTTCTTAATAGCTATTCCTTCCTTCCATATGCATCTTACATACCTGCAAACTAGTCGCTTTTCGGCAAAATTCGCCGTTTTGAATCAAAATATATCTTTTATGTGAATCGTCTAGATCCGAAGAGTTTTTTTTTTAGGGTGCTTCGCGTGCTTTCGAATCGCTCTCGCGGTACTTTAGATGTCCGATCTGTCTGCGCGCTGCTGCTTCAAATCGAACACACTTCATCTCACAGCCGGTCCGTTTTGACGGCACACTTACGCTCACATCCGCATGTAAACATGTCGTCGGCGTGGAAGTTCTTCATTGTGCGTTAAACAGACACAAAGTTCGCAATTTATAATACAATATTGACTGTTTTTGCTCAAGTTCGCTGACCAAGTTTCAATCAAAGA